>NC_066563.1:3941927-3949427 GCF_024679095.1 Eriocheir sinensis
AATCAAGATGAGGTCTAACTAATGCTAAATATAGTTTGAGGAAGACTTCGGCTCTTCTGTTGCTTACGCTCCTTGAAATAAAACCCAGTACCCTGTTTGCTCGATTTCTAGCTTGAATGCATTGTGCCTTTGGAGTTTGGACGGAGATCAGAGCTCTCTAAGACCCCTAAATCCCTCTCGCACCCAGACCTGCTTATGAGAGTGTCATTTAAGCAATGGTTATGTGAGGGGTTGTTCCTACCTACACTCAGAATACTGCACTTCCCTACATTGAACTCCATCTGCCATTTATCTGCCCTTTCATACAATCTGTTTAGTTCATTCTGGAGAATACTAGCATCCTGATCCGACTCAGTTAGTCTTCCGATCTTGGTATCATCAGCAAACTTACTGACATCACTACTACGAGTAATTCCTGTATCTAAGTCATTGATATAAATAATAAACAACAGCGGACCTGATACTGAACCTTGTGGGACCCCACAAGGTGAATTAAGCTATGTTTCTATAGATGCTCCCGAATGTTCCTGGCTATTATGAACTCCAGCATCTTGTTTATAACCGATGTTAAGCTAATTGGGCGATAGTTGAAAGCAGCTGACCTGTTCCCCTTTTTGAAAATCTGCGTCACATTAGCTACGTTCCATAGGCTGGGAACATAACCAGTATTTACCGACATCTTAAAGATGTCGGTTAGTGGGTCACTGAGTACCTCCTTGCATTCCTTCAATACTCGCGGAAATATCTCATCAGGACCTGACGACTTATTCTTCTTAAGCTTATCTATCTCATTCTGGACTACTTGCCTGGTAATGATTGTATCCCTCTATTTGTCGCCATCCCCGCCCTCGTACACCTGAACCCTTTCCAGAATAGTCGTTCGATCCTCTTGCGTGAATACTGAAGGGAAGTAGTCGTTCAACAATGTGCTCATATTTTCGTAGTTTTCCACTAGCTCGCCTGTGTTTCCTTTCAGCGGTCCAATTTTCTCCCTTGTTTTTGTTCAATACATCTGAAAGGAATCCTTAGGATTACTTTTCGCCTCTTTTGCTATTTTAATCTCATAGTTCCTTTTTGCTACCCTGGTGTTTTTCTTCACTAATCTAGATAGTTCGACATACCGGCCCCTGAGATGTGTTTCACCATTCTTTATTTTCTTATAAATTCCCTTCTTTAATTAAACCTATATCGTGTTTTAGCCCACGAGTCATTCACTTAGGGTGATTGTTTTATTTTCTAAGTGTTCGCTGGGATATATGCTGTCCCTGCCCCGCTACTATTACTCTAACTAAATTATTGTAAGTTATTTCTACCTGGTTCTGGCTCTCCAACCCACACCTCTGGCTCTCATGAACTCCCTTTCCTTTTCTTCGTTAACTCTCCTCCTTCTCCTCCTCTTCCTCTACCTCTACCTTTTTTTTACCTTTCTTCGTTTAAACTACTAATCTATCTTCTCCTCCTCCTCCTCCTCCTCTGTATACAACATGGCGCCACTTCCGGTCCTATCCCCAAAATTACTCTCCTCCCATACTCTTCCGGTAGAGGGAGGAAAGGGTGAGAGAGAGAGGGATAGGGAGCATAATGCCTCCATGGAAGAGAGAGAGAGAGAGAGAGAGAGAGAGAGAGAGAGAGAGAGAGAGAGAGAGAAGATAGGGGAGAGGAAGTATGGAGAGAAGGGAGAAGAGGAAAAGTTGGGAGTGGAGAAGGGAGAGGAAGAAGAGGGATATTAAGAGGAAGGAGAGGAAGAGGAAGAAGAAATAGGAGGAAAAGGAAAAGAGAAAATTGGGGTAAGAATGGAGGAAAGAGAAAAAGAGAAGAGAAGAGAAGAGAGAGGAAGAGGGAGATGACCAATAGCTCCTCTTCTTTATCTACTTCCTCCTCCTCCTCCTCCTCCTCCTCCTCCTCCTCCTCTACTATAGCTCTAAATATCATGCACCTTGTCTTTATTATTCTTCCCTTCCTTCCTCCCCTCCTCCTCCTCCTCCTCCTCCTCCTCTCCCATCCTTACCTCCACCCTTCCTCTCTCTCTCTCTCTCTCTCTCTCTCTCTCTCTCTCTCTCACTTCCTCCACCTGTACCTCTCTTCCTCCCTCTCCCTCCACTTACTATCTGCCCCCCCCCCTCCTCCTCCTCCTCCTCCTCCTCCTCCTCCTCCTACTCCCTTCCCTGGTATCTCTTCCGTTCCATAAAAAAGAGTTAGACGGTGGGCGGATGTTCGTGTGTGTGTGTGTGTGTGTGTGTGTGTGTTTCATAATATTATGCACACGTTTTTCCACCTGTTGAGTCATGTGTGTGTGTGTGTGTGTGTGTGTGTGCAGGGGGATGCGTGTGTGTATGCGGGCTTGTGCATGTGTGTGTGTGTGTGTGTGTGTGTGTGTGTGTACGTTTGGTTACTAGGTCATTGTGCACATTATAATCCTTCCTGTTGTTGTTCATATTGGTGATGATGATGGTGGTGGTGATGCTGGGGGTGATGATGGTTGTGGTAGTAGTGGTGGGGGTGGTGGGGGTGATGATGGTTGTGGTAGTAGTGGTGGTGGTGGTGGGGGTGATGATGGTTGTGGTAGTAGTGGTGGTGGTGGTGGGGGTGATGATGGTTGTGGTAGTAGCGGTGGTAGTGGTGGTGGTGGGGTGATGATGGTTGTGGTAGTAGTGGTGGTGGGGGTGATGCTGGGGTGATGATGGTTGTGGTAGTAGTGGTGGGGTGGTGCTTGGGGGTGATGATGGTTGTGGTAGTAGTGGTGGGGTGGTGATGCTGGGGTGATGATGGTTGTGGTTGTAGTGGTGGGGGTGGTGATGCTGGGGGTGATGATGGTTGTGGTAGTAGTGGTGGGGTGGTGATGCTGGGGTAATGATGGTTGTGGTAGTAGTGGTGGTGGGGTGGTGATGCTGGGGTGATGATGGTTGTGGTAGTAGTGGTGGGGGTGATGCTGGGGGTGATGATGGTTGTGGTAGTAGTGGTGGGGGTGGTGGGGGTGATGATGGTTGTGGTAGTAGTGGTGGTGGTGATGCTGGGGGTGATGATGGTTGTGGTAGTAGTGGTGGGGGTGGTGGGGGTGATGATGGTTGTGGTAGTAGTGGTGGTGGTGGTGGGGGTGATGATGGTTGTGGTAGTAGTGGTGGGGGTGATGGGTGGTGATGTGGTAGTAGTGGTTGGTGTGGTGATGCTGGGTGATGATGGTTGTGGTAGTAGTGGGGTGGTGGTGCTGGGGTAATGATGGTTGTGGTAGTAGTGGTGGTGGTGGTGATGCTGGGGGTGATGATGGTTGTGGTAGTAGTAGTGGTGTTGGGGGGGGTAATGATGGTTGTGGTAGTAGTGGTGGTGGTGGTGATGGGGTGATGATGGTTGTGGTAGTAGTAGTGGTGGTGGTGGTGGTGGGGGTAATGATGGTTGTGGTAGTAGTGGTGGTGGTGGTGATGCTGGGGGTAATGATGGTTGTGGTAGTAGTGGTGGTGGTGGTGGTGATGCTGGGGTTATGATGGTTGTGGTAGTCGTGGTGGTGGTGGTGATGCTGGGGGTGATGATGGTTGTGGTAGTAGTGGTGGTGGTGGTAGTGGTGGTTGTGGTAGTAGTGGTGGTGGGGTGGTGGTGATGATGGTGGGTGTGGGGATGGTTGTGGTGTGGTGAGTAGTGGTGGGGTGTGCCAGTGATGATGGTTGTGGTGGTGATGGTGGGTGCAATGATGGTTGTGGTAGTAGTGGTGGTGGTGATGGTGTGGTGATGATGGTGTAGTGGTGGTGGTGGTGGTGATGCTGGTGGTAATGATGGTGGTGGTAGTGATGGTGGTTGTGGTGATGGGGGTAATGATGGTTGTGGTAGTAGTGGTGGTGGTGGTGGTGATGCTGGGGGTGATGGTTGTGGTAGTAGTGGTGGGGGTGGTGGTGGTGATGCTGGGGGTAATGATGGTTGTGGTAGTAGTGGTGGTGGTGGTGGTGATGCTGGTGGTGATGATGGTTGTGGTAGTAGTGGTGGTGGTGGTGATGCTGGGGGTGATGATGGTTGTGGTAGTAGTGGTGGTGGTGGTGGTGATGCTGGGGGTGATGATGGTTGTGGTAGTAGTGGTGGGGGTGGTGGTGATGCTGGGGTGATGATGGTTGTGGTAGTAGTGGTGGTGGTGGTGATGCTGGGGTGATGATGGTTGTGGTAGTAGTGGTGGTGGTGGTGATGCTGGGGTGATGATGGTTGTGGTGTGGTAGTAGTGGTGGTGGTGGTGGTGGGGGTAATGATGGTTGTGGTAGTAGTGGTGGTGGTGGTGATGCTGGGGTGCTGATGGTTGTGGTAGTAGTGGTGGTGGTGGTGATGCTGGGGGTAATGATGGTTGTGGTAGTAGTAGTGGTGGTGGTGGTGATGCTGGGGGTGATGATGGTTGTGGTAGTAGTGGTGGTGGTGGTGATGCTGGGGGTGATGATGGTTGTGGTAGTAGTAGTGGTGGTGGTGGTGATGCTGGTGGGGTTGATGGTTGTGGTAGTAGTGGTGGTGGTGGTGATGCTGGGGGTAATGATGGTTGTGGTAGTAGTGGTGGTGATGCTGGGGGTGATGATGGTTGTGGTAGTAGTGGTGATATGTGTGTTAGTGATTGGTGATGCTGGGGGTGATGATGGTTGTGGTAGTAGTGGTGGTGGTGGTGATGCTGGGGGTGATGATGGTTGTGGTAGTAGTGGTGGTGGTGGTGATGCTGGGGGTGATGATGGTTGTGGTAGTAGTGGTGGTGGTGGTGATGCTGGGGGTGATGATGGTTGTGGTAGTAGTGGTGGTGGTGGTGATGCTGGTGATGTGGGAATGATGGTTGTGGTAGTAGTGGTGGTGGTGGTGATGCTGGGGGTAATGATGGTTGTGGTAGTAGTGGTGGTGGTGGTGGTGATGCTGGGGGTAATGATGGTTGTGGTAGTAGTGGTGGTGGTGGTGATGCTGGGGGTGATGATGGTTGTGGTAGTAGTGGTGGTGGGGGTGGTGGGGGTAATGATGGTTGTGGTATCAGCGGTAGTGGTTGTGGTGGTGATGCTGGGGGTGATGTTGGTTGTGGTTGTCGTGGTTGTGGTGGTGATGCTGGGGGTAATGATGGTTGTGGTAGTAGTGGTGGTGGTGGTGATGCTGGGGGTGATGATGGTTGTGGTAGTAGTAGTGGGGGTGGTGATGCTGGGGGTGATGATGGTTGTGGTAGTAGTGGTGGTGTTGGTGATGCTGGGGTGATGGTTGTGGTAGTAGTGGTGGTGGTGGTGATGCTGGGGTGATGATGGTTGTGGTAGTAGTGGTGGGGAAATTGGTGATGCTGGGGGTGATGATGGTTGTGGTAGTAGTGAAGTGGTGGTGGTGGTGATGCTGGGGTGATGATGGTTGTGGTAGTAGTGGTGGAGTGGTGGTGATGCTGGGGGTAATGATGGTTATAGTGTAGTAGTAGTGGTGGTGGTGGTGATGCTGGGGTGATGATGGTTGTGGTAGTAGTGGTGGGGGTGGTGATGCTGGGGTGATGATGGTTGTGGTAGTAGTGAGTGGGGTGGTGATGCTGGGGTGATGATGGTTGTGGTAGTAGTAGTGGGGTGGTGATGCTGGGGGTGATGATGGTTGTAGTAGTAGTGGTGGGAAATTGGTGATGCTGGGGGTGATGATGGTTGTGGTAGTAGTGGTGGGGGTGGTGGTGGTTGGGGTAGTAGTGGTGGGGGTGGTGATGCTGGGGGTGATGATGGTTGTGGTAGTAGTGGTGGTGGTGGTGATGCTGGGGGTGATGATGGTTGTGGTAGTAGTGGTGGGGGTGGTGATGCTGGGGGTGATGATGGTTGTGGTAGTAGTGGTGGGGTGGGGTGGTTGTGGTAGTAGTGGTGGGGTGGTGATGCTGGGGGTGATGATGGTTGTGGTAGTAGTAGTGGGGGTGGTGATGCTGGGGGTGATGATGGTTGTGGTAGTAGTGGTGGGGGTGGTGATGCTGGGGGGAGGATGGTTGGGGTAGTAGTGGTGGGGGTGTGGTGGTGGTTGTGGTAGTAGTGGTGGGGAATTGGTGATGCTGGGGTGATGATGGTTGTGGTAGTAGTGGTGGTGGTGGTGATGCTGGGGTGATGATGGTTGTGGTAGTAGTGGTGGGGGTGGGGGTGGTTGTGGTAGTAGTGGTGGGGGTGGTGGTGGTTGTGGTAGTAGTGGTGGGGGTGGTGATGCTGGGGGTGATGATGGTTGTGGTAGTAGTGGTGGTGGTGGTGATGCTGGTGGTGCTGATGGTTTTGGTAGTAGCAGTGGGGGTTGGTGATGCTGGGGGTGATGATGGTTGTGGTAGTAGTGGTGGGGGTGGTGATGCTGGGGGTGATGATGGTTGTGGTAGTAGTGGTGGGGGTGGTGGTGGTTGTGGTAGTAGTGGTGGGGGTGGTGATGCTGGGGGTGATGATGGTTGTGGTAGTAGTGGTGGGGGTGATGATGGTTGTGGTAGTAGTGGTGGTGGTGCTGCTGGGGGTGATGATGGTTGTGGTAGTAGTGGTGGTGGTGGTGGTGATGCTGGGGGTGATGATGGTTGTGGTAGTAGCGGTGGTAGTGGTGGTGGTGGTGGTTGTGGTGGTATTGGTGGTGGAGAGAGAGAGAGAGAGAGAGAGAGAGAGAGAGAGAGAGAGAGAGAGAGAGAGAGAGAGAGAGAGATTCAGGCTGTTATGGAGGGTAAGTAAACTGACCTGCTCCTCCTCCCATTCTTTCCTTTCCTCCTCCTCCTCCTCCTCCTCCTCTGTCCAAACTATCACCAAGCGTCACATTTCACTCTCGTCCCAACCTTGTCCAGATCTTGTGTAATACGTTTATACTCCCTGTCTCCCTTTGTCTCCTATTCTCTCTCTCTCTCTCTCTCTCTCTCTCTCTCTCTCTCTCTCTCTCTCTCTCTCATTTACATAGAGGGACAAAGCAGACGAGAGGGAATGTAAGAAAGAAGAGTGAAGGGCAAACAGTTAGAGAAAGAGAGAGAGTGAGAGAGTGAGCGAGTGATGTATCTTTAAATATTTGAGACCTGAGTTGTGAAGGGCGTGAGAGAGAGAGAGAGAGAGAGAGAGAGAGAGAGAGAGAGAGAGAGAGAGAGAGAGAGAGAGAGAGAGAGAGAGAGGGGGGGGGGGTGGCAATACCACACCTTTCTTAATGACTAGAAAAAAATCATCACCTTTCATTGCTCGGCAATTTCTTAATACCTTTAATATTCTCTCCCTTTCCCTTTTCTCTTTCCTATGTTTCTCTTTCCTTTCTATCACTGCCTCCTTCCCCCTCTCTCCATCTTTATCTCTCCTACCTTCTCCCTCTCTCTGGCTGTCTTTCTAAACTCACGACTCATTCTGATAGAATGTAAATCCCTTTACATTACTTCAATAAGCTTGCGTGATCTAACCTTTGAACCAGCTTAAGCCCTTCAATACTTATAAGATGTATTGCCCAATAATGCTTATTTGCTTAGTGTCTTTAATTAAACTATGGCCCATTTTAATACCTATATTCTCTATCTCATTTCAGGTACGCAAAAGACATCCGTCTCTGTAATATATATAT
>NC_066563.1:3956927-3961927 GCF_024679095.1 Eriocheir sinensis
ACACACACACACACACTCCGGTAGCTCAATCGGTTAGAGCGCCGCGCTGTAAGGCTTCACGGCCAAACAATCGGCGGTTCGAGTCCCGCTCAGGGCGGATTCTTTCCGTTGACTAGGAGTGGTTACTGTCCCCCCTTGAGCAAGGGGGATGGGGTGTGTGGTGTGTGAGGTCCTGGCAGTACCCAGAGTTCGACAATAATGAACACTTGCTCACGTCGTGAGGGTACCTGCTGGCGAAAGCGAGTCCAACTCGTGATCAGGCCGTGGTGAATTACACACACACACACACACACACACACACACACACACACACACTCACAGTTAGGGCGTGGCTAAAGTGAATGGAGGTGGGTTATTTTTCATTTCTTTCTTCTATCCCTTTTCTTTCTCCGTTTCTTTCTTCTTTTCTTTCTCTTGCTTCTTCTTCTTCTTCTTCTTATTATTATTATTATTATTATTATTATTATTGTTATTATTATTATTATTAATAATAATAATAGTATTAGTATTATTGTCTGAGTTCTCATCATTTTTTTGTATTTTTCTCTACTTTCATTTATCCGGTTGTATTTTTTTTTTTATAATAATGCCTCTTGTTTTCATTTGATCTTGTTACCCTTCCTAAGTTTCCCTTCCTTAGATTCCCTTCCTTAATTTTCTTCTCTTATATCCTTTCCTTACACCTATGCTCCCCACACTCTACCCGTTCCTACCCTACCCTTCCCTACACTTCCCTACCCTTCCCTTCCCTTTCCTCTTCTCTACCTGACTTTCACTTCCTCTTCCCCTTCATCATCATTATCATCTTGCGACTGAGATGTGCTCTGAGGCCACGCGCAGTTATAGCCATTGGCCGTGCCTGGCGGGGACGTCACCGAGCTGTCCCTCCTTGGCATTATCATTCCGGAGTGACGGCGGCTTAGCATTCAGACCAGGACACGACTTGGCCTGCGCTGGACTCGTGCTGGACATGACGCAAACGGGGCTGGGGAGGTGAGGGGGGGTGGAGGTTGGAGTGGAGGCTAGGTTGTGTAGGGGGTTGTTTGTGTGTGTGTGTGGGTGTGTGGGTGTGTGTGTGTGTCCTCCACGTCACACACACACACACACACACACACACACACACACTGATAGAGGAAACATAGGAACTTGAAACTTGATAAGCACAGAATCTCTCTCTCTCTCTCTCTCTCTCTCTCTCTCTCTCTCTCTCTCTCTCTCTCTCTCTCTCTCTCTCTCTCTCTCTCTCTCTCTCTCTCTCTCTCTCTCTCTCTCTCTCTCTCTCTCTCTCTCTATCTATCTATCTATCTATCTCAAAACTAGGAGGATGAATATAAGCAGGAAAATTATTAGTGAGAAAGTTTCTTATTGTGAAATTTTCCTATTCGACAAGGGGATCGCCTCTCGTGGATACTTGCAACACACTGATTCGTATGCGTGGGAGTTACGTAGAGAAGAGGGAGGGGAAGGGAAGGGAAAGGAAAGGATAGGAAAGGAAGGGAAGGGAAGGGAAGGGAGAGGGAAGTGTAAGATAGGGAATGGAAGAGAAAAGAAGGAAGGGATGGGATGGGAAGGGAAGGAGAGGAAGGGTAGGGTAGGGTAGGGTAGGGAAGGAATGGGAAGGGTAGGATAGGGTAGGGTAGGGAAGGGAAGGGTAGGTAAGGTTGGGAATGGAAGGGAAGGGTAGGTAAGGTAGGGAATTGAAAGGAAGGGAAGGGAATGGTACGGTAAGGTAGGGTAGGGTAGGGTAAGGAAGTGTAGGGTAGGGAAGTGTTTTTGAGGGTATAGTTGTGTGTTAGAGGTAGGAAAAAACAAAGGGGGTTATTATAAAAAAAATACAGCCGTTTAACCATAAAAAGGAGCCAACGACGGGTGCATCAAGACCATGGAGGATCAAGACACTTCTTAACCCGAAATTGACCTCTCGTGGACACTTTTCTCTCTCTCTCTCTCTCTCTCTCTCTCTCTCTCTCTCTCTCTCTCTCTCTCTCTCTCTCTCTCTCTCTCTCTCTCTCTCTCTCTTACTGGAGCAGCGTCTGTCAGGGGGGTTTCTTGTTGCTATTGCTGGGTTTTTTTTTTTTTTCCTGATCTGCCTCTCGCTGTAAAAAAAAAAAAAAATAGGGAGAAGAGAATAAGGGAGATAAGCTAAGGAAGAATAACGAAGTAACAAATGATAAGGGGAAGTATAAGGTAAGGCAGATGAAGCAAACTAAAACACGGAAGAGCTAAAAATGTTATGCGTTTGACATCACCCATTTCAAGGCCTGTGATTGGCTCATATGACTCATGCCAGTTGTGGGAACTCTGACGTCACGGCTTTTCTGGTTTCTGATTGGCTAACGCGCCACAGAGAGAGATTTACATAGATATTCAGACCACACGCCCTATAGGAGAGAGAGAGAGAGAGAGAGAGAGAGAGAGAGAGAGAGAGAGAGAGAGAGAGACGTTGTTTCCTGCTAAATTCCTTATGGTGAGTGAGTTATGGGGGGGGGGGGGGGGGAGAGTAGGGAGGGAAGGGAAGGGGCGGGTGGGAAGGGAGAGGTGAAGGTCATTTGCAACCCTTTCCTCACCCTTCTTCCTCCTCTTCCTTCTCCTCCTCCTCCTCCTCCTCCTCCTCCTCTTCTTCCCTCCTCTTTCCTTCTCCCCATTCTTACCTAACATCCTCCCCTTCTCATACCCATTTTCCTCCTTCCTCTTCCTTCTCTTAACCTTCCTCCTCCTCCTCCTCCTCCTCCTCCTCCCTTCATCTCTCTTCTCTTCGTTGAAACTTTACAACCAAAAAAATGAAGAACAAGATCACTATTTTCCTCAATTCTTCCCTTCCCTTTTCCTCCTCCTCCTCCTCCTCCTCCTTCCCTTCCCTCCCTTTTCCCTTCATCTCCCTTCATTTTCTGGAAACCTCATAGGCAAGAGATGAAGAAGGTATTTACCCACCCCACACATTTCCCTCATCCCTCCCCTTCTTCCTCCCCTTCCCTTCTCCTCCCTTCTCCACCCCAGTATCTCTTCTCCTCTTCCTCCCTCCCTTCCCCTTCATCTTTTCATTCTTCCTCCCCTCCCTTCCCTTGCCTTTCATTTTTCTCTCTTCTTTTTCTTACCCATTCCCTTCTTCCCTTCCTTCCCTTCACATCTCTTTCCTTTCTTCTCATTTCCCTTCCCCAGTATCTTTCCCTTCCCTTCCCTTCCCCATCTCTTCCATACTCCTTCCCCTCCTCTCTCTCCCCTTCCCCTCCCTTTCAATTCTTCTCTTCCCTACCCCTCTCCCTCCCTTCTCTTCCCTTCCCTTCCCTTTCCTTCTCTTTTCTCCTACTCCATCCCCTCTTCCTCTCTTCTCCTTCCTCCCCCTTCTTTTTCCTTCCATTCCCCATTCTCCCCTCCCCCCATCTTCCTCTTTCCCTTCTCTTTCCTACTCTTCCTCCTCCTCCTTCCCCTCTTCCTTTCTTCCCCTCTCCCCCCTTCTTTTTCCTTCCATTCCCCATTCTCCCCTCCCCCCATCTTCCTCTTTCCCTTCTCTTTCCTACTCTTCCTCCTCCTTCCCCTCTACCTTTCTTCCCCTCTCCCCCTTTCTTTTTCCTTCCATTCCCCATTCTGTTCCCCTCCCTCCCGCCTTCCTCTTTCCCTTCCCTTTCCTCCTCTTCCTCCTCCTCCTTCCCCTCTTTCTTTCTTTTTCCTTCCATTCCCCATTCTTTTCCCATCCCCCCATCTTCCTCAATCCCTTCTCTTTCCTCCTCTTCCTCCTCCTCCTTCCCCTCTTTCTTTCTTCCCCTTCCTCCCCCTTCTTCTTCCTTTCATTCCCCATTCTTCTCCCCTCCCCCTATCTTCCTTCTCCATTCCCACCCCTTTCCCTCCTCCTCCTCCTCCTCCTCCTCCTCCTCCTCCCTGAAACCATAGAAGGCGGAGATAAACAAGGCATTTACGTTGTACTGCATTTACAGGTGAAAAAAGGTTGATGAAGGGTAAGGGAGGGCAGGTAACTACAGGTGTGTCCCGCCTACCTGCCCGGCCCATTAATTACCTTACCTGTGCCCTCGTTACCTTCCTCCTCCCCACCTGTCGTTACCTCCAGCCTCCTACACACCCACCTGTTATGGAGATTCTGTGTTACCTACCTTGTTTTTTTTCTTTAGCTTACCTTACTGAACTAACACTTACTTTCCTTCACCTTAGTTTAATTTGTCTTACCTTACATTTACCTTGACTTAACTTGCCTTACCGTACCGTACCTTACCTTACTTTACCGTACCTTACCTTGCCTTACCTTACTGAACTAACACT
Source organism: Eriocheir sinensis (assembly GCF_024679095.1). Taxonomy (NCBI): domain Eukaryota; kingdom Metazoa; phylum Arthropoda; class Malacostraca; order Decapoda; family Varunidae; genus Eriocheir; species Eriocheir sinensis. Next base: position 3,961,200 of record NC_066563.1, read on the forward strand.
TACTTTCCTTCACCTTAGTTTAATTTGTCTTAACTTACATTTACCTTGACTTACCTTACCGTACCTTACCTTACCTTACCTTACCTTACTCTCCTTTCCTTCCCTCACCTTCCTCCCCTTATTCCTTATTATATCTTGCTCTACCTTACCTTCCCTCCCTTCCCTCTCTCACCCTTTCTCTCCCTTACCTTCCCCTCTCCCTCCCTCCCTAACCTTCCCTTCCTCCCCTTACCTTCCCTCCCTCACCCTTTCTCTCCCTTACCTTCCCCTCTCCCTCCCTGCCTAACCTTCCCTTCCTCCCCTTACCTTCCCTCTCTCACCCTTTCTCTCCCTTACCTTCCTCTCTCCCTCCCTCCCTAACCTTCCCTTCCTCCCTCTCTCCTCTTGGTCATCTGTTTTGGCATTCTTGAGAGAGGAAAGGCAGGGAGGGGGAGGCAGGTAACTCTGACTCACCAGTGCCTCGTGAGGATCCACCAATCGGAGGCGAGATAGCCTGTGACGTCACTAAGAGGGATGACGTCATTAGAACGTGTGGAGAAGTGCCTTGCCCCCCCCCCTCCCCATTATTTATCTCGTTCTCCATCTCTCTTGCTCTATCTGTCTTCCTTTCTGTATATTTTTTTTGACATTGTATAATAACATTTGTTAGCCCTGATGAACCCTACAACGTGACCCTGTAAACAGTTTTTTTTTTTTTTTAATTTTTTTTTTTACCTCTTGGCCCGTGG
>NC_066563.1:3971927-3984427 GCF_024679095.1 Eriocheir sinensis
ATGTCTTGTAACGTGCGAAAAAGACAGAAACAGACATTTGTAAGCGACAGACGGTCTTAGCCATCCACGCAACCATCCCAAGTCTGTCTAAACCACCCGTCTGTTCCGTCTTTTCGCTGTCAAGTAATTCAAATACGACAAAACAGACGGAACAGAGAACAGACCTTCGTAAGACAGACTGACAGCCACACGGTCACCCCAAGCCTGTCAAACCACCCGTCTATCCGTCCTATCGCTGTCTGGAGCCTCTTGGCCGTCTAAAAGCGAAGAAAAAGGGAGGAAGAGGGAATCGGAAGTTCATAGTTGTGGTTTTATCGAGAGGTTGAGTGGCTGAACGAACTTGCCACCGCCTTCTCCTTCTCTCTCTCTACCTGGGCCCCGTGTGATGGCCCTATCCCGACTCCTCATTCCAAATCGTGAATTCAGGTGAGTTTTAATTAGAGTCACGTGAGTTTGTAGTTTACCTGTGTGTGTGTGTGTGTGTGTGTGTGTGTGTGTGTGTGTGTGTGTGTGTGTGTGTGTGTGTGTGTGTGTGTGTGTGTGTGTGTGTGTGTGATTACTAACTATATCCGTAAATGACTTTTCTTAACTTCGTATTTGACCATAGCTTTAATTAATGACTATATTCTTAATTGATTCTGTAAATTACTCTATAGACCTAAACCATTTACTATAGGCTATCTGTAAACTACCATATCCTTAAATTTCCTAATACTAGGCTAATCCATGGTACCATACTATTAAGCTATTTGTAAATTACCAGCATTAATTTACTACAACTTGGCTAATGTAAATAAGTTACTATATTATTAGACTATCTGTAAATTACCTTTGTTACTATATTATCGGTAAATTACTCTTTTCATATAGTATTTTTAACTTGAAGAAGATCGAGAAAACTACTACTAATACTACTACTATTACGATTACGATTACTACTAGTGTTACTACTACTACTACTACCACTACTACTACTACTACCACTACTACTACCACTACTACCACCACCACCACTACTACTACTACTACTACAAAAAAATGAGAAAGAAAACGAGAGAAAGACAGAAGGGTTGACATTTTTATTTTAATTTACTTTGCTTCCTACGTCCTTTCCTCCTGGCTTCGTAGTAGTACTTATATTTATCACTATTATTACTTTTTTATTTCGTTTATTACTTTTTGTCAGTGTAAACTTTTCTTCTCCCTTCTCATTCCTTCCTTCATTCATTCTTTTCACTTCTTCTTTTATACTTTTCTCCCTTCTCGTTCCTTAGAGAGAGAGAGAGAGAGAGAGAGAGAGAGAGGGGACTGACAGCTTGGAGGGAAGGAAGAAGTTACTGCAAACCTGTCATACAGAAAACCTGTCTGTCTGTCTGTCTATCTGAATCTTTTTTACGTGTTTTGCCAGTGTTAAAATTCTCTTTCTCTCTCTCTCTCTCTCTCTCTCTCTCTCTCTCTCTCTCTCTCTCTCTCTCTCTCTCTCTCTCTCTCTCTCTCTGTGTGTATGTTTACTTCTCCGTCTGTTTGTTTTTTTCATCTCTGACACACACACACACACACACACACACACACACACACACATCGCCTTCACATTTTACCAACAAACACCAATGACTTTATAGTGTACAATGCTTAGCTTTTCTCTCTCTCTCTCTCTCTCTCTCTCTCTCTCTCTCTCTCTCTCTCTCTCTCTCTCTCTCTCTCTCTCTCTCTCTCTCTCTCTCTCTCTAATTGTTTTTTATTACGTTACCTGGGAACCAATTATCTAGCCAGGTGATATTATTATTATTATTATTATTATTATTATATTATATTATACCTACTACTACCACTACTACTACTACCATACTACTACTATTCTACTACTACTACTACTACTACTACTACTACTACTACTACTACTACTACCACTACTACTACTACTACTACTACTACTACCACCACCACCACTACCACCACCACTACTACTACTACTACTACTACTACTACTACTACTACCACTACTACTACTACTACTACTACTACTACTACTACTACTACTACTATCACTGCTACTACTACTACTACTATCACTGCTACTACTACTACTACTATCACTGCTACTACTACTACTACTACTACTACTATCACTACTACTACTACTACTACTACTACTACTACTACTACTGTTACTACTACTACTATTCTTGGCTTATAACAAGCTTTAGAATGGAAATACATAACAAACAAACTAACAAACAAAAAATGAATCCTTGTCACTATAAGGAAATACTGCGCACACACACACACACACACACACACACACACACACACACACACACACACAATCTTTCAAGTGATTTCTATGAATTCAGTAACCCAACCAATTTTTTCTCTCTCTCTCTCTCTCTCTCTCTCTCTCTCTCTCTCTCTCTCTCTGTCGTTTGCAAAGGTTATATTTTGACATTTCTTGTAGCTTCAAAGGTCGAATTGGTCCCCTCAAGCGTCTGGCCGGCCGCGCCCTTCCCTGCCACCCTTTAGCCGTGGCACTCCCTTTAGCCCTGGCAGGGGAAGGGAGGAGCTGCGGCAGGGTGGGGCGGGGTGAAGGTTGCTGCGGAAGGGTGGTGTACAGGGCTGGGTACGATGGGTGAGGTCGATTATTAAGAGATTCTGTGATAAGTGTAGCAGTCTGTAGAAAGGCGATACAAGGTGTAGTAAGGGTGAAGGAAACTTTTGAAGGGTGTTGCAGGGTGTGGTAAGGGTGAAGGAGATTGTGAAAAGATATGGAAAGATGTGTAGCTTGTGATGGTGTGTCCTAGAAGTATGTGACAGGGTGTAGGGTGAAGTGACAAGGTGTAGGATACTCTGGCAAGGTGTTGGCTGCTGTGACAAGGTATAGGATTCCTGAACAGGGATAGGGTGATGTATAGCAAGGTGAAGAAGACTGGCAGGGTGGGGATGACATTGCAAGGGTGTGACAGGGGTGTTAGAAGGTTTAAACGCTGTGAAATTGTTTAAGATGTGACAAAAAATAGAATGTTTCGACAGGGTACAGGGTGAGGAGGGCATTGCAAGGGTGTGTGGAAGGGTGTTGGAAGGTTTAAACGCTGTGAAATGGCTTAAGATCTGATAAAATAGAATGCTTTGACAGGGTACAGGGTGATATGACAGGGTGAGGAGGGCATTGCTAGGGTGTGTGACGGGGTGTGACAGTTACTACCGGAAAGAATCACTATATAATTTGGTTCTTTGTTTTTCGTAGTAGTAGTATTTCATATCCTGAAGTGACTCATTCGTCATGTTTTACTTTTTTATATGAGCGTATAGGAAGGTGTGTGTGTGTGTGCGTGTATGTGTAGTACCTCCTCTTACATCATCAATATACCATTACATCACAAAATCATCGTACACACACACACACACACACACACACACACCACAGGACACTCACTCGCTCCCTCCTACCCTCCCTCCCCACCTCCTTCTTCCATCCCCCCTCCATCCCTCCCTTTCCCTCCATCCCTCCCTCTCTCTTTTACTCCCCACCTCATCCTTCCATCTCTCCTTCCATCCCTCCCTCACGCACTATCTATACCGGTACTCTCGCTCTGACGGGTGTCCTGCCTCTCACTTCAACTCCGCTGTGCTGTCTGTGGTCCATATTCTTTAACGTACCTGGCTCCCATTACGCCTAATTATCCATAGCCACAGGGGAGATTAACCGGGTTTTTATATTCGTAACGTACCGGGCTCGCATTATGACTTATTATCCAAAACCCACAGGGAAGATTAACTGGGGTTTTATATACTTAACGACTATTTTTTTCCAAGGCCACAGAGAAGATCAGCCAGGTTTTTATGGGTAACAGATGCAAAAGGGTAAAACTGTCACTAAGATCACAAAACGGTCCATGCAAGCCCCAGCAACTTCTCCACACACACACACACACACACACACACACACACACACACACACACACACACACACACATCCATCCATCCATACATACATACATTGATAAAAAAAATCCATAATCAATCAGTCAGTCAATCACAGGGGGGCATACCTCGGGGGGTTTGTCACCGCACCCACCACACATACATACAAACACACATACATAAACAAACAGGAAGATATTCAACCCTCTATCTAATAATTAAAGGTGAGAGAGAGAGAGAGAGAGAGAGTTTCCGCGTTGACAATGATGGTGACAGTTGTGGTGAAGGAGGAGGAAGAGGAGGGTTGTGGGTACAGTACTAATATGATACAGGTGTCAAAGGTATTCAAGCAGGTGGAGTTCAACACGTGGCAGGCAGGAACCGAAGATTTTACACGCATTTTTTTTACACAAGGACAAACGAGAATGACATAACAAAAGGTCAGCGAAGGTTTACATACAGTCCATTTATTGATAAGTTCTAATACAAGGTCATCAACATCGATCTCTTTCTTTAATATCGTCTTAGTCATTTTTTGAACGTTAATATTGTTTCGTTTTTCGTGTAAGTTCTTGATCAACATTCTTCTCAGTCAATTTCCGAACGTTAATAGTGTTTCGTTTTTAAAGTTCTTGATCAACATTCTTCTCAGTCAATTTCCGAACGTTAATATTGTTTCGTTTTTCGTGTAAGTTCTTGATCAACATTCTTCTCAGTCAATTTCCGAACGTTAATATTGTTTCGTTTTTAAAGTTCTTGATCAACATTCTTCTCAGTCAATTTCCGAACGTTAATATTGTTTCGTTTTTCGTGTAAGTTCTTGATCAACATTCTTTTCAGTCAATTTCCGAACGTTAATATTGTTTCGTTTTTCGTGTAAGTTCTTGATCAACATTATTTTCAGTCAATTTCCGAACGTTAATAGTGTTTCGTTTTTCGTGTAAGTTCTTGATCAACATTCTTCTCAGTCAATTTCCGAACGTTAATAGTGTTTCGTTTTTAAAGTTCTTGATCAACATTCTTCTCAGTCAATTTCCGAACGTTAATAGTGTTTCGTTTTTCGTGTAAGTTCTTGATCAACATTATTTTCAGTCAATTTCCGAACGTTAATATTGTTTCGTTTTTCGTGTAAGTTCTTGATCAACATTATTTTCAGTCAATTTCCGAACGTTAATATTGTTTCGTTTTTCGTGTAAGTTCTTGATCAACATTCTTCCCAGTCAATTTCCGAACGTTAATATTGTTTCGTTTTTCATGTAAGTTCTTGATCAACATTCTTTTCAGTCAATTTCCGAACGTTAATATTGTTTCGTTTTTCGTGTAAGTTCTTGATCAATATTCTTCTCAGTCAATTTCCGAACGTTAATAGTGTTTCGTTTTTAAAGTTCTTGATCAACATTCTTCTCAGTCAATTTCCGAACGTTAATATTGTTTCGTTTTTAAAGTTCTTGATCAACATTCTTCTCAGTCAATTTCCGAACGTTAATAGTGTTTCGTTTTTAAAGTTCTTGATCAACATTCTTCTCAGTCAATTTCCGAACGTTAATATTGTTTCGTTTTTCGTGTAAGTTCTTGATCAACATTCTTCTCGTTTAATGTCCTTTTTAGTCCATCTTCGAATCTGATATGTTCTTTTTTTTTTAGTGTAAGTTCTTCAGTGTTTTCTCTTTTAATAATTTGTGCCCATTTTCGAACGTATAATATTGCAGAAACAAAAGGCCCAATGCGACGGAGATGAGCACCGAGGTCACGTGCAGCTATAGCGTATGCCCTCTGCCCCCCTAAACTACCTTCGAACGTGTATTATCACTGTAGAAAACTCAGATCAAAACAAACATTTTTTCTCTCCTATATCATTGGTTGTGTGGCCAGCGTGTGAGTAATTGAATTCAGGTAACGCTCCATCAGGTAATAGCTCTAATGACAGGTGATTAAACACTGATCTATTACTGTTATTATTATTACTACCAGTATTACCCCTTGTTTTTGTAATAGTACGTGTATAGTTTTAGTTTATTTTTGTTTTAATTAGAATCTGTTTATTAGGATTTGAGACCACTCGGGTACACACACACACACACACACGTAGTTGCGTACATACGTGTCGAGGTTACCTGTATACATGATTTGCCTAAGAGAGAGAGAGAGAGAGAGAGAGAGAGAGAGGTGCCTAAAGAAAAGAAATTAAACGAAAGAAAAACAAACAATATACTTATAACAATAATAATGATAATAATAATAATAATAATAATGATAGAAAAGAAAAATGAAATAAAATAAAGACGAAGGAAGAAGAGAAGGGAAGCGTGCAGGGAGAAAGGAGAGAGAGAGAGAGAGAGAGAGAGAGAGAGAGAGAGAGAGAGAGAGAGAGAGAGAGAGAGAACAAGTCAGTATTGGAAGTGAAGGAAAATAAAAGGAAAAAAAGACGAAAAATATGAAAGATTGAAGAGGAGAGGAGGTGGAAGATGAAGAAGAAGAAGAGGAAAAAAAGATGAAGAGGAGGTAAGAGATTAAGACAAGAAAGAATATTACTAGAGAGAGAGAGGCGAGTGACGAGAAATAAGTGAAAGTTAAAAAAAGTTCCCTTCATCCTTTCTCTCTCTCTCTCTCTCTCTCTCTCTCTCTCTCTCCTTTGGACGCGAGAGGAATATAAAGTTTAATACGTCGATGCTTCATGAGAGAGAGAGAGAGAGATGTCAAGGCCGCTAGCGTGAGACAATAGTGAAATGAATGTTGCTACTACTACTACTACTACTACTACTTCCACTGTTACCACAACCACCATGGACTGCTACTAATACTAATACTTCCATTACTACTATTACTACCACCACCACCACTACTACTACTACTACTACAACAAAAACAATAATAACAAAGATACGATGATTGACGTTCAGACAGACAGACAGAAAAAATATAAAAAAGTAATAAAAAAAATATAATCCAAAAATCCATCCTGTCCATCATCTGTATTTTTTTCCTGTCATTTATTTTTATTTTCTATTTTTTATTATCTTTATGAACATTCAGCTATTGATTCCCCTTACCTTTCCTCCCCCCTTCCCCCTTCTCTCTCTCTCTCTCTCTCTCTCTCTCTCTCTCTCTCTCTCTCTCTCTCTCTCTCTCTCTCTCATCACCTTTAAACTCTTATTGAAGAGAATCGTATCTTGTATTGCAGTAGTAGAAGTAGTAGTAGTAATAGAAGTAGTAGTAGTAGTAGAAGTAGTAGTAGTAGTAGTCGTAGTAGTATAGGTAGTAGTAGCAGCGGTAATAGTAGTAGTAGTGGGGGTGGGGGTAGTAGTAGTAGTAGTAGTATCAGTAGTAGTAGTAGTGGTAGTAGTAGTAGTAATAGTAGCAGTAGTAGTATGAACGTAACTATATCAATCAATAGTTTAATAACAGCGGTACAAAATCAATACCACTTATAGAAGAAAAACAAGTGATATAATAGGTGAAGTCATATACATAAAAAATACATGAACTGGACTCGTATAACAGGAAAGGAAGCAAGGTCGTCAGGGAAGAATTCAGTAGCAGCAGAAATAGTAGTAGTAGTAGTAGTAGATGTAGTTTCAATAGTAATATCAAAACTAGAAGTAGTGATAGTAGTAGTAGTAATATGAGTAGTAGTAGTAGTAGTAGTAGTAGCAGAAAAAGATAAAAGAATGGCGAGAAAAGATACTACAAAAAAATTATAACAAACAACAACATAAGAGCAAAGGGAGACTGCAAGAGGGCGAATGGCCTACACAAGGCAGCTCCAGATCCCCCCCACTACCACCTGTCGTCCTCGTCCATGTAGCTATCCAGTCTACTCTTAAAACAAGCTATCGTCCCTGCACTCACTATGTGACTGCTGAGTCTATTCCATTCCCCCACCACCCTATTACTAAACAAATGCCTGCTTTTTTCCCTCCTAAATCTATACTTTTCCAATTTAAATCCGTTACTGCGTGTTCTATCCTGCTGGCTAATTCTCAGTTCTTACTTATATAGCCTTTGTTGTAACCCTTGACCCATTTGAATACTTCTGTCAGATCACCCTGCACTCTTTGTCTATCTAGAGAATGTAAGTTTAGTTGTTTCAGCCTATTTTGATATGGGAGGTTCCTCAGCCCCTGAATCATCTTGGTCATCCTCCTCTGAACTGATTCTAGCAAGCTGATGTCCATTCTCTACTGTAGGCACCAAAACTGAACAGCATAATCTAAGCGTGGCCTAACTAACGCTTAATAGAGTCTGAGGATGACCCCTGCACTCCTGCTGGTTACCGTCGTGTTAATAAAGCCTGATACCCTGTTAGCCCTATTCCTCGCACTAATACATTGCTTCCTTAGATTTAGGTCAGAGTTCACTAACACTCCCAAATCCCTTTCACACTCTGCTTTTCCTATCACTGTAAAGTCTAAACTATACCCGTGTAATGGGTTGCATGTTCTTACATTTAGTACGCTACACTTGGTGATGTTAAAATTCATCTGCCATTTCTCTGACCAAACTGACAGTTTGTTGATATCCTCCTGCAGTGGTCTAGCATCCTCCCCTGTCCTAATAGTGCGTCCTATTTTGGTGTCATCCGCAAATTTACCTATGTCATTGATATAGATAAAAGTTGTTATTTAGTCCATTTTAGTTACATATCTTTTAAAATTATAATTTAGTATTTTTTGGCAAAAAAATACTGTTTGTGAAAATAACATGTGTTTCACATATGTATTATCCCACCCTTGGTTTGTGATAAGTTGGGGGCAAACTCCAGAAAAGTTGCCAAATTCCCAGTCAACTTAATTTGATACAGCAAAATCAGTCAACGGCAAACAATTTTTTTTTATCTCAGTTATCGCAGGAATTAATCTAATATTAAGACAATTTTAGACATCATCTTGTGGCATACAGGCTGAAACATAGGAAAACACTTAAATAGGTAATATCTTATCTTGGTTCCGGAATAAATAGTAAATTTTCCCTTTTGAGTCAATATTTTGTTTTAATCTCTTTACATATCAGTTTCAAGTAAAAATAAGCATTAATAGTTACATAGATTGCCTAATTAATTTATCATTAAAAAACATAACTATTAAGCTGCGTGAAGGCAGCTCAGAACACGGATTAGATGAGCGTTGAAGGCTTAGGCCCGTACCATAAATTCCCTCTACCACCTTCCCCTTCGTAAGCCCATTGTACACCTCCGCGGTGCAGTGGTTAGCGTCCCTGACTAAGAATCTGCGGGTGTGGGTTCGAATCACGGTCTGGGGAGTCGACATACAGTCCACCAAGCTGTTCATCCTTCCTTTCAGGATGGTCGATAAATAGGTATCTGGGGAAACCTAGGGAAGGTAAACATTGGTAACCAAGATGTTACACTGGACGTCTTGTGCGATCTTGACCTTTGGCCTTTGACATAAAAAAAAAAAAATGGGTTCTATTCTGGATGGACACGAAGCTTCTCTGAAAAATTGGTTGAGATGTCCGCAAAATTGTGCACAGGAGACTGTTAACGAACAAACAAACAAACAAATAAACATGCTGACCGGACCGAAAATATAACCTCCAACTTCGTTGCCGGAAGTAAAAATGATGTATAAAGCATGTACCGTTAGAGGATCTAAATATATATATATATATATATATATATATATATATATATATATATATATATATATATATATATATATATATATATATATATATATATATTTATTTATTTATTTATTTATTTATTTATTTATTTATTTATTTATTTATTTATTTTGAAGTACTGTTTAGCATTGTTCTATTATTATATATTCTTAACTTTGATATGCTATTTAGCATTTTTTTATAGTTATATTTTGATGATTTCTTTGGTGTCATATAATAAAAAACCTTTAATCAGCATTATTCTGATTCGTTTTCATAATCCTGCAGAATAAGGTTCCTGTAGTGAGGTAGACTGCACGCTGAATTGTAAATATGGTGCTAGACCGCACGCTAAAGTAGAAACGGCCGCGTAGATCGCATACTAAAGTAGCAACATCTCATCCCCCGATTTGGTTTGTCCGGCCTTTGTTTACATACACAGGGTGGGGGAATTTCGACACGGTAGCCTGCCGTGTCTTTTGTCGACTTCTTATCGGGATCTGTCCCACCCAAGTTTATTTTTATTTTTATAAAAGTAAATGATGACGTATTTATGTATATACGTAACTAGGATTTTAACAATCACTCTTCTTCTTCTTTTGACATGTTCCACTTTTCATCGCTTTATAGGTCCTCCTTGGTTCTTCTTTACACTTAGATGCTTCACTTAATTACTCTGTAATAGTTAAGATTGGGCTCCGCGATGCGCAGATCAGGATGGGATGAACCAAACCATTGGGATGACCCTTTGCTTCCTTCAAAGTTCCTTGACGCCAGCAAGACCTTTGACAGAGTGAACTACTGGAAGCTGTTTAATAAATTGCTTGTAAGGGGAACTCCTGGGTCACTGACATCTCAAGTATGGTTGGCGGACACTTTTGATTTTGCGGCGCCCTTGTCTTTAAGCTGCGAATTTTGGAAAATCAACCGCTTGGTGCGAATCGCCATAACTCCCTTATGTCTCGTTCGTTTTCTTGTCCTTTATATATATATATATATATATATATATATATATATATATATATATATATATATATATATATATATATATATATATATATATATATATATATATATATATATATATATATATATATATATATATATATATATATATATATATATATATATATATATATATATATATATATATATATGAACGTAAGGAGTCTGCAAGAGGCCGGTTGGCCTATACAAGGCAGCTCCTGTACACTTAACCCCACCTCACCATCCATGGCTTTATAATAATAATAAAAATTAAAAGCGGAATATTTATAGAGAGAAATATCAAATGACAGGCATCCTCGCCTTGCTATACGCCACAAAGGTCACTTCCTCAACACCTCACGCGCTCAGATAGGTCAGGGGGCAAGAATTAAACCACTTCCCCCTCCTCCTCCCTCCTTATGCTCCTACTCCTAATCCTACCACCCCTCAGGAATTTTGTATTGGTAAAGGTCCTCTCCTCCTAACCCTCTTCCTCCTCCTCCTCCTCCTCCGTCGTCCTAATCCTTCCTACCATCGTCTTCAAGCGCCTACTCGTATATAGAAGTTCAGTTACGTCGATCAGTCTCACGCTTGGTACTCTCACACACTTCCGCCCCTCACATCAACTCTTTCCAAAGCCCGTAAAGGAGATCAGTCGGGTTCTTATAAGTGTTTTTTTTTAGGTTTATGATACAGAAGAAGGGTCAGACTACCACCAGGGTTATAAAACTACCCCTGGAAATGGCCACAACTCCTACGAATGCCCTGTCAAATATTGTGTGAGCTTGTGCGCCGAAATGTTTTAGAAATATGACGCTTCGGCTCCTCACATCAACTACTTCCAAAGGTCGTAAACATGGAGGTAGAATTGGTGGAGTCGATACGGCCCGCTAATCCCATTCATTGAGGTGAAGCCGACGAACTGTCAAATTTTCGGCCAAAAGATGGGGGTGGGCGAGCCTGGCCGAGCCCATTAGAAAGAGCCTGACCTGAAAACACCTGACACCTGGCCGTAAAAATGACAGCTCGTGCGGATTCACTTAATTGGCTGATGTCGACTCCACCAATTCTACCTCCATGATCGTAAAGGAGATCAGTCAGGTTCTAATGAGTGTTTTTCAGGTTCACGGTGCAGAAGAAGGCTCATATTCCTAAACATTTCGACACCCTAGTATACATATATGACAAGGCTTTCGTAGGAGTTATGGCCGTTTCCAGCGGTAGTTTAGTGACCTTGGTGGTGGTAGTTTGGCCCTTCTTCTGTGCCATGAACTTACGTAAACACCCATTGGAACCCGACTGATCTCCTTATCGACCTTTGGAAATTTTTGATGTGAGAAGCGGAAGCATGTAGGAACTCTAACCATAGCATAGAGATAGTACAGAAACAGATAATAGACATATAGTACAGAGATAGTTAGTGCGAAAGAACATTAACTCCTATATAAATCGCATCGGTCGCTATGTTTGGTTACATCAGGAGTCAGCGTACGTAGGATGTGGTTTCGTCAGGTCCTGGGGCGGGAAGTGGCAGATTAAATCACCAGAGCGGGCAACCTCGTTATGACCTAATAGACTTTCTGTTGCCTGCATTTCCATGTTTCCATATTTTTCCTCCTCTCTCTTTTCCTATTTTTCCCTCAACACCTTCTCCTTAACCTCCCTCCCCCTCCTCCCCTTCCTATTTTCCCCCAACACCTCCTTTACCTCCCTCCTCCTCCTCCCCTTCCTCCTCCTTCTCTTTTTCCTACTTTTCCTCTTAACACATTCTCCTCCTCCCTCTTCTCTCTTCCTCCTTCTCCTCCTCCTCCTTCCCCTCTTCCTATTTTTCCTCCAACACCTTCCCTTCCTCCTCCTCCCTCTTAATTTTCCTTTCCTCCTCCTCCTCCTCCCTCTCTCCCTTCTCTTTCCCTTCCTCCACACACACACACACACACACACACACACACACACACACACACACACACACACAC
>NC_066563.1:3986927-3994427 GCF_024679095.1 Eriocheir sinensis
TTCCTGTTTCTGACTCATAACAATTGCAGAAAAACATCTATAATTAACCATCTGAACTCTAATTGTAAATATATATTGTTATCAGTGTGGCTCGACAGTTTTGGGCCTCAAGCAGACGAAAAAACGCATGCCTAGTACGACAATCTGGTAATGCTGCTTCTGGTGCTGTCTTCAGTGTCAAGGGAGGGAGAAGCGAGAGTCATGCCGTTCTGGGCTCGTATTCTCGCTGCTTTCGGCTCTCACAAGAACTGTTTTCTACGCCCACAAAGGAGGTTAGTCGGGTGCTCGTGAGTGTTTTTTCACGTTCATGACACAAGAGAGAGTAAACTACCAGAAGGGTCATAAAACTACCCCTGGAAATGTCCCCCAAACTCCTAGGAAAGCCTTGTCAAATGTGTGTGCTTGCACTTCGATACGTTTGGTACGATGAAGTGCATTACGTGCCAAAAATAGTACAGCCGATGTTATAGTGATCGATTGTGGCTCATGTTTAAAAAATGAATAGAAAAAAACATCCATCTGTCACAATTTTGTAATACGTTTGGTGGTAGTGGTAGTGGTAGTAATATTAGGAATAGTAGTAGTAGTACCTATTATTATTATTATTATTAGTAGTAGTAGTAGTAATCGACGTGTTAGTGGTCAAAGTAATGGATTTAATAATATTTCCAATTCCTCCCCTCCCTCTATCTCCTACCTCCCCTCCTTCTCTTCTGCCTAACCCTCCTCTCTCTCTCTCTCTCTCTCTCTCTCTCTCTCTCTCTCTCTCTCTCTCTCTCTCAGTATAAGATCAAGACAATACCATCAGCTCCCGTTTAAAGATCATTGTTTATTTTAAGACATTTGCGTGTGGGACTTTGACATTAAGTGTGTGTGACCTTCGTGTGTGTGTGTGTGTGTGTGTGTGTGTGTGCTCCTCCAGATGTTTCCTTTTCCTCTCTTTGTCCTCCTCCTCCTCTTCTTTTTCTTCCTTTCCTGCTCATCATTTTCCTCTATCTTCTCATCTTCTCGTCTCCCTTCTCTTCCTCTTCTTCCTCTTCTTCTCCCTCCTCTTCCTCCTCCTCCATCTGGCTCTTGCAACATCAAACATCAATAATTCCTCGTAACTTCCCCTTCCTTCCCTTCTCTCCCCTTCCTTTCCCTTCTCTTCCTTTTCATTCCCCTTCTTTCCCTTCCCTCCCCTTTCCCTTCCCTCCCTTCTCTTCCCTTTCATTCCCCTCCTTTCCTTTCCCTTTCTTCCCTTTCATTCCCCTTCTTTCCCTTCCCTCCCCTTCCCTCCCTTCCCTTCTCTTCCCTTTCATTCCCCTTCTTTCCCTTCCCTCCCCTTCCCTCCCTTCCCTTCTCTTCCCTTTCATTCCCCTCCTTACCCTCCCCTTCCCTTCTCTTCCCTTCCCCTCTTCCCTTTCTCTCCCAGTCGTTTTCACATTAGGATGGGTTAATAGGAGAGAGAGAGAGAGAGAGAGAGAGAGAGAGAGATACCTCGAGTCCATTCCTAGCATTCTTTTTTTTATTATTATTCCTGTTGTTGTTTTTATTATTATTTTAATTCTTGTTTTCCTGATTCATTTTTCTTTATTTTTTTATTTTTATTATTGTGTTTGTGTGTTTGTATGTTGCATATACGCACGACCTTTACCCGGGCAAGGACACACACACACACACACACACACACACACACACACACACAAGCTTGCGGGATCATAAGCTTATCAGAGAGAGAGAGAGAGAGAGAGAGGGGACATACCTTCCAATTAGTATAAATTTGACACCTGTACGAAGGAGGAAGAAGTGGAGAGGAAGAGGAAAATTAAGAAGGAAGGAAAAAAAGGAGGAGAAAGAGGAGAAAAAAATGAAAAAGAATAGAAGAAAAATAAATAATAAGTGAGAAAAAATAGGAGAGAGAGAGAGAGAGAGAGGGGGGGGATAAAGAGTAGAATAAAGGAAGAAGAGCAGGAGAAAATTTATAAACAAAGTATTGAGTAAGAAGGGAAGGGAGGAGGAGGAGGAGGAAGAAGAAGGGGTTGAAGAGGAAGTGTGTGTGTGTGTGTGTGTGTGTGTGTGTGTGTGTGACGTCATCGGTGCGCGGGAACCCAGCGGACATTGTCTATTTAGAAGGTCCCTGCAGCTGTCCTCCTCTTCCTCCTCCTCCTCCTCCTCCTCCTCTCTTCTTCCTCCTCCTCCTCCTCCTGTTCTTCTTATTCTTCTTGTTACCGTTGTTGATTTTTCGCCTTTCATTGTCTTCGTTTTCTTCTTTATTATTCTCCTCCTCCTTTATTTCTTTCTCTATTTTCCTCCTCTTCTTCCTCCTCCTCCTCCTGTTCTTCTTCTTCTTCTTGTTACCGTTGTTGATTTTTCGTCTTTGTATTCGTTTTCTTCTTTATTATCCTGATCCTCCTGTTTTCTTTATTTCTTAATCTTTTACTTCCTTTTCTCTATTTTCCTCCTGTTCCTCCTCCTCCGATGTCTACGATTTCAACCTCTTCCTCTTCTTTTCCTCGTGTTTGTTTTATTTTCGTCTTCTCTTTCTCTTTGTCTTCCTTCTTTTATTGTCTTCTTCCTCCTCCTCCTCCTCCTCTTCTTCTTCCTCTTGATATTGTTGTTTTTCTCGTTCCTATTATGAATATTAATGTTTGTTTTGATTTTGTCTTCATTGTTCTCCTCCTCCTCCTCCTCTTCCTCTTCACGCTTGTCTGTTCCTCATAACCTTACACCCTCTTAAATGATACCTCCTCCTATTCTTCCTCCTCCCATGTGGTATGTGTGGTTGCTGTTTCTGGATCCGATATGCATTACTTTACAACATTACCAAATGTAAAGTAATGCATATCGGATCCAGAAACAGCAACCACACATACCACATGGGTGGCGAACCACTACAACTAGTGCAAGAGGAAAGAGACCTCGGGGTCACCATCAGCAGTGACTTGAAACAAACAAAACACTGCAAGTCCGCCTGTGAGAAAGCCAATACAATGCTTGGGTTCATAGCGAGGAACTTCGAATACAAGACGCCGGGAGTTATGTTATCCTTGTATAATTCGCTAGTAAGGCCCCACCTGGAATACGCCGTGCAATTCTGGTATCCAAATTACAGGAAAGACATTGAATTACTTGAGAGTACAGCGCCGCGCCACGAAGATGATACCATCACTGAGGACGAAGCCCTACGAAGAGCAACTCGAGCGACTCAATCTCTTCACGTTGGAAGAGACGACTGCGGGGAGACATGATACAAGTCTTTAAGTACCTGAACAAGCTCAGCAATGTTGATCACTCCAAACTCTTCACGCTACAAACAAACCTGAGGACAAGAAACAACGGAAAAACAATTCAAGCAAAGCGATGCAATACCGACATCGGCAGGAGTTATTTCTCGAATAGAGTTGTTCGCCATTGGAACAGCCTTCCTGCAGAAGTGGTTAGCGCAGAGACCATCAACTCCTTCAAGAAACGCATTGATCGCCACTTTGCTGCATCGGGAGTGAACTGAACCTATCCAAGAGTAGGTGCACAAGTGCTTTAATCCTTCCCTGCAAGCCGCTCCTATGGCAAACGGATTGATTAAATCACTGAAAGCAGGCAGCCTAGTTATGAGCTAACAGGCTTTCTGCTGCCTGCTAGCCCATGTTTCCATGTTTCCTCCTCCTCCTCTTGTTTAGCCTCCAAGCACTTATGTTTTCCTCATCTCTCTCTCTCTCTCTCTCTCTCTCTCTCTCTCTCTCTCTCTCTCTCTCTCTCTCTCTCATACTACTCTTTGACCCTCCCCCCAGAACCCTCCTCCTCCTCCTCCTCCTCCTCATTCAGGCCAAAGCAAGATTCCTAAACCTGTGTGATGATGGTAATGGTGATGATGGTGGTGGTTGTGGTGGTGATGATGAAATTGGTGGTGGTGGTCATGGTTCATAACGTTACCCTTCCCTAGCGTGCGGAAGTGATTTTTTTTCTTACTCTCTCTCTCTCTCTCTCTCTCTCTCTCTCTCTCTCTCTCTCTCTCTCTCAGGGCGTCATAATACTATTTAAATCCTGACAATGCTGAGAGAGAGAGAGAGAGAGATCCAAAGAAGTCTGGAATCATTTAGTTCTCCCTCCTCCTCCCCCTTCTCTCCCTCTCTCCCTCCTCCTCCTCTTGTAACGCTGAACTGGTTGGTTGAGGTCGGGAAGAAGAGGACGAGGAGAACTTAGCACATTCTTGTACGCGTCACACACACACACACACACACACACAGATTGATATGTATCTCAAAATATTCGCATTTTTTAATTTTAATTTCTTCTCGTTCTTCTTCGTTACTGTGTGGAGGAAGATGAGGAGAGAGAGAGAGAGAGAGAGAGACCTATGAGGAGGTTGAAGAGATTTGAGGAGGAAGAGGGAGGGAAGCGGAGGGTAGTCAAAGTTAGTTATGTATGAGAATTTTTATTATTATTATTATTATTATTATTATTATTATTATTATTATCGTAGTCTGAAATAAGAGCTTCCACGGTGCGTTTTCCACTTCATTACCTGTAGTGTATCATGTTTCCTCTCTCTCTCTCTCTCTCTCTCTCTCTCTCTCTCTCTCTCTTTTTCTCTTTGTTTTGGTCCCTATTTCTTTGTTCCACGTCTTTTTTATTCTCTCTCTCTCTCTCTCTCTCTCTCTCTCTCTCTCTCTCTCTCTCTCTCTCCCCTCCTCTCCAAACACTCCTTCCTTGCCCCTGCCTTCAATGCCCCAAGAATGACCTCTGTGTTGTATGTTCGTGTGTGTGTTTGGATGCCTCATGACCCCTGGGGCATCTTGCGGGGAAATCCGAGCCCCCAGCCACCCCCAGCGAGCCCCACTAAGCGCCCCAGGCCACCCCAGAACCCCCCCCAGCCACCTCTCCCGCCCCCAACCGCTGCCTGTCTGGATTACACTTGGGGGCGTTGGACGAAGAGACGGACACAGACGTTGGTTAGGGCGTTTGGTTCTCTTCTCTCCCTCTCCTCTCCTTCCTCCGGCGTTCCCTTTGCCCCTCACGCATCCCTTTGCCCTCCGAGACCCTGTGCCCCACCTACCGTGTGCCTCAGGGGGGTCGTAAAGGGGTGGGAGTGGGTTTACAAGCGAGGAAAAACGAACATGTGAATATTATGGCGTAAGCGAGACATGGCAACAAGGGCGGTCGGCTTGGCGAGATGTGTTGCCAAGTTCGCCGGTCTCTCTTCCGTGGCTGTTACGTGCTTGTGCTTTGTGTGCTTGTACTTGTGTGTTGTCCGTGTGCGTGTCCGTGGCTGTTTCCAGTATGTTTGGCTGTCCCTGGAATGGCTGAGGTGAATAATGGATGTTGTTTCACGATCTCTCACTTTGTTCCTCTCTGTCATTGATCTATGCGGTGCGGGAAGTCTGAAAGCATCTGTTTGTGTTCATGTCTATAGGTAAAGGATAAGTTAGAAGTGCATACTCTACAGCTACGCGTGGTCTCAGTGCTCATCTCCGCCACACTGTCCCTTGAGATTTTGGTGGCAAAGAACCCATTTCCCCGGGCCAGTGTGACATCCGGGTTACCAAAGTTTACCTTCCCCTGGTTTCCCCCAAGTACCGATTTATCGACCAGCCCGAAAGAGAGGATGTGCAGTTGGGTAGGTGTGCTGCACGCTGACTATGAGGATTCGAACCCGGGCCCGCGGTGTTCACGCTAACCACGGTGTCTATGCCAGTTTTCATTGCGTTGCTGTCCCTGGAATGGTTTAGGTCAGGACTTCTCACCTAGTACGAGCAAAGGTTCAGACGGCCAAGGAAGGGAGGAAGAGCTTGTAACACGGGTGAAAGAGGGAAGAGTTTGTCGAGGAATGTCTGAGAAAGGAAGGGAGAGCTTGTAACATGTGTGAAAGCAACCTTGTAGAGCACAGTTTGTCAAGGAACGGCTAAGGAGGGGAGGGAGAGCTTGTAACACGGGTGATGGAGGGAAGAGTTTGTCGAGGAATGTCTGAGAAAGGAAGGGAGAGCTTGTAACATGTGTGAAAGCAACCTTGTAGAGCACAGTTTGTCAAGGAACGGCTAAGGAGGGGAGGGAGAGCTTGTAACACGGGTGATGGAGGGAAGAGTTTGTCGAGGAATGTCTGAGAAAAGAAGGGAGAGCTTGTAACATGTGTGAAAGCAACCTTGCAGAGCACAGTTTGTCAAGGAACGGCTAAGGAGGGGAGGGAGAGCTTGTAACACGGGTGATGGAGGGAAGAGTTTGTCGAGGAATGTCTGAGAAAGGAAGGGAGAGCTTGTAACATGTGTGAAAGCAACCTTGTAGAGCACAGTTTGTCAAGGAACGGCTAAGGAAGGGAGGGAGAGCTTGTAACACGGGTGATAGAGGAGTGTGTAAGACTAGTCCAATGTATGCAGAGGTCCGGGCTCCAGTAGAAGAAAAATATAATGAAATAACATGAAGGTCCTTGTGGTGGATTCTTGCAAGTGTAATTCCTTGACTGACTAGGATCCAAAGTCAGTCGAGGACATACAATTGTAAGAGACTATCGCCAGGACCTTCATGTTAGCTACACTTTTCAACACTCAGAGGACCCGGATTTGAACAGCGGGCCGCCAGTTGAGCAGCCCAGGTGTAGGTGAATGATCGATGATGTTCCTGTTCTCCTTGTAGTCAGTTCCTCTGCCTCGGTAATCAAAGCGGTGCGGGGAGTGTGAAGCATATGTTTGTGTGTATTCTTTCACCGCAAGGGATGTGGGTGGTTTTATTTTTTTTATGTTATAGCCGTTAGCGTTTGAGAGCAACGGAACGGTATACGCCCCGGGCCTCACTCTTGCATTCCATTCCATTCCTCCTTTTCCTCCGCGCTAAATCCTTACGTTGATAAATTAGAGAATGCGTTTCAAAATACATGCTGGATAATACCCTTAGTGCAATTTCCTTCTTTTCCCCCATGTTAGATACGTTGAGAGAGAGAGAGAGAGAGAGGTGGGGGAATGGCAAAGAGGAAATATTTACGAATTCCAATCCTCTTCCTTACGTTTCCATGCCACGCCCTTTTGAGAGAGAGAGAGAGAGAGAGAGAGAGAGAGAGAGAGAGAATTTGTCCCGTTAGACACGAAGGTCAACAGGAATAAGGGAAATACACACACACACACACACACACACACACACACACACACACACACAATAAAAAAATAAAGGAAAGTAAGATTAGATAATGAGAGAGAGAGAGAGAGAGAGAGATGCAGCCTCCTTGCCGGCCAGTTTCCCTCCTCTTCCTCACCCTCCTCCTCCTCTTCCTCCTTCGTCTGGGGTCAAAGGGCTCCACAGATCACTAAGGAAAGGGAAGAAGAAAGGGAGGGAGGGAAGAGAAGGAGGAGGAGTGAAAGTAAAGCAGAACTATGACCTCTGGGTATTTGAAAGTAGGGGAGGAAGAAGGAGGAGGAGGAGGAGAGGGCGAAAACAAGGACGATGAGGATAAAAAAAATACGAAGAGAAGGAAGAAGAAGAAGGAGGAGGAGGAGGAGGAGGAAAGGACGAAAACGAGGAGGAGGAGGATAAAAA
>NC_066563.1:3999427-4184427 GCF_024679095.1 Eriocheir sinensis
GGAGTGCCACCTCTCTCTCTCTCTCTCTCTCTCTCTCTCTCTCTCATCTGGCACTCGTTAGCTTGGCACTGCATGACTCTCCTTAGCTTAATTGTTAACACTGGCTGCATTTGACACTCCGAGGTTTTTCTTTTATTTGGTAACACTGTCTCCATTTGGCACTTGGATATTGTCACACTAGCCTTGATATCTCTCTCTCTCTCTCTCTCTCTCTCTCTCTCTCTCTCTCTCTCTCTCTCTCTCTCTCTCTCTCTCTCTCTCTCTCTCTCTCTCTCTCTCTCTCTCTCTCTCTCTCTCTCTCTCTCTCTCTCTCCCTTCCTTCCTTCCATTCCTTTAACATAAGAACGTAAGGAGTCTGCAAGAGGTCTGTGGGCTGTACAAGGCAGCTCCTGTTCTTATGTTCTCTTGTTCTTCCTCCCTTTCAAATAATCCATGACTCACCTCCTCACTGTTTATCTTGCCTCCCCTTCTCCTCTCCCTTCCCTCCTCCCTCTCTCCCTTTCTTTGACTCCGCCTCTCTTCCCTTCCCTTTCCCCCTCCCTTACTCAATTTCAATCCATGACATTTTTCTCCCCACTATTTATCCTCTCCCCCTTTCCCTTCCCTTCCCTTTCCTTCCTCACTCCACCATTTTCCTCCCCAACCTTACCTCCACACCTGCCAGCAATTTACTAACACACCTGCCTACACACACACACACACACACACACACACACACACACACACACACACACACACACACCTGTAGCCCTTTCACCTGAGCAGCAGTATCAATGAAGACATTATTACAGGTAAACTCATGTGCATGTGTGTGTATGGGGGGGGGGGGGGAATGATTTATTTACCATATTTATTGGTCTTAATAGATCGACACACCTGTTTGAAGGGTGAGCTCACGAACCTTTACTTTTTTTTATATATATATATACATTTTTTTTTTGCTTTGTTTCCCTCCACTTTCATTTCCTTTTTTTCATTTTCATTTTTTCTTCACTATTTTTCTCTAAATTTTCATCATTTAAAAAATTACTGTGCCTCTCTCTCTCTCTCTCTCTCTCTCTCTCTCTCTCTCTCTCTCTCTCTCTCTCTCTCTCTCTCTCTCTCTCTCTCTCTCTCTCTCTCTCTCTCTCTCTCTCTCTCTCTCTCTCTCTCTCTCTCTCTCTCTCTCTCTCTCTCTCTCTCTCTCTCTCTCTCTCTCTCTCTCTCTCTCTCTCTCTCTCTCTCTCTCTCTCTCTCTCTCTCTCTCTCTCTCTCTCTCTCTCTCTCTCTCTCTCTCTCTCTCTCTCTCTCTCTCTCTCTCTCTCTCATCCATAAATGTATAAATGAAATTTGACTGGAATATAAAAATAGTTTACCTATATAGACTATTGAAAATCACACACACACACACACACACACACACACACAGGAACACACACACACACACACACACACACACACACACACACACACACACACACACACACACACACAAACACACACACACAGGGAGTTAATTTTAAGTTAGTAATTTTAATGATCTCCATATATAATATGTATACTTTCAGCTCTCGAGCTGCTCATCCCTAAATAAGCCGTATATTATTATTATTATTATTATTATTATTATTATTACACACACACAGATCGACGCTAAAGTGCACTTGCTCATATCGGGGGAGTACCTGTTGGCGATTTCGAGTCCAACACTTGATCAGTCCGTGGTGAATTACACACATACATTCTCTCTCAATGTTTCATAATTATTTCCTGAATGTATCCAATTTGTTTCTCAACTGCTTCCCGAAAAACTTTGGAAACGTCTGGGATACATTGTTGTCATACATAGGTTACCCCTGAAACTACACCTCACCCATTGTGAGTAGTGGGGGGGACTCTGGAGCTGCCCTGTGTAGCCCACTCGGCCTCTTGCAGTTCCCCTGTTCTTATGTTCATACAAAGATTCCTGGTGTGGACGCACCTTTACCTCCCTATCCTTTATCCCCTCCTCCTTCTCCTCTCCCCCCCAACCCCCACCCCGAGCCAACAGATTCACACCTGAGCAATTTACAAACACACACACACACACACACACACACACACACACACACACACACACACACACACACACACACACACACACACACACACATACACCTGCAGCCCTGTCACCTGAGCGGCAGTATCAATAGCTACATTATTACAGGTAAACTCAGGTGTTTGGGCCGTGGTAAAGTCATTTACCTTATGAATTAGTTTAAGAGATGTAGACACCTGTTCAAAGGGTGAGCTCACGAACCTTTTCTATTATTTTATTTATTTATTGCAGCAAAGGAGACAAATGGCTCGAGGCCTAAAACTAATGACTGAAAACTAAAAAAAAAAATTACTTCATAAAGACCAAAAAACATTACGAAAAAGATTTGTTTCGTGTGTGTTTAGTGTTTGCGATTTTTTTTTTTTTTTTACAGCAAAGGAGACCGTTCAAGGGCGTAAAGAAAAAAAAATATATAAAAAAGCCCGCTACCTACTGCTCCTGAATAGAGGTCAAAGGAGTGGCCAAAAAGAGAGGTCAATTCCTGTGTGTGTGTGTGTGTTTGTGTGTTGTGCCGAATTTTGTATCTAGCGCCAACTAGAACAAACCCGTGTTCAGGGAGGGGTAAGGAATGTGCAGGTTCGAGAGAGGTCAAGTCAGGTGAGGGTCTAATTACCGTATTAAAGCCAAGCCCTTAATCTCAAGCCTATGGGTGGGGCTCGCACGCGTAGGACAACCGGGCGAGCTGACCTCATCACCCACCTGTCTCTTAACCAGTGTTTCTCTCCCTCCCCCAGAGTCCACATGGGTTGTCTCCAGGTGAGGCGATGGCTGTCCTTCCTGCCGGCCGCCTTCGTGGTGTATCTCCTCCTCCACTATCTCGTCTACCAGCCAGACCTGTCCACGCCCCCGCAGTCACCCATGATAGGTAAGGAAAGGGAGATGTGTTATGTGTTGTCTGTGTGTATTCGTATTAAAAGAAACAGGAATTGGGTTTATACTTGAAATGTTTCTCTCTCTCTCTCTCTCTCTCTCTCTCTCTCTCTCTCTCTCTCTCTCTCTCTCTCTCTCTCTCTCTCTCTCTCTCTCTCTCTCTCTCTCTCTCTCTCTCTCTCTCTCTCTCACCCCTTTTAGAACCTTTATTGGCGTGTATGTGATATGTGTGTGTGTGAGAGAGACTTTAACTGACCCTTTCTTTAATGTCATTCTTCCTAACCTCTTTTCGTTGGCTTGACCTCAAATTCCTGCTTCTATTGCACTTTTTTTGTTCTGTTTATTTTTTTTCTTGTTTCTGTTTTTGTAAGCGTGACTAACTTTTCTTTCTACTTCTACCTGTCCTTTTCCTTTCATTTCTCTCCTAACGTCACTCTTGCACTTTTTTTTTTTGTTCATCTATTTATTTTTTTGTTTCTGTTTGTTTCAGTTTTTGTAAGCATGACTAACTTTTCTTTCTCTACCTTTAGCTGTCCTTTCCCTTTCATTTCTCCTACGTCATATTTTCTCTTCTTCATTACCTTTACCTGGGTTCACCTCTACCTACCCTTCCTTTTCATGTTTCTCGCACCTTTAATCCTTTCTCCTCATTCTGTGTCTTCAAAGTCTTTATGTTAGGTAAGGAAAGCGATCAATAACCTTAGAATACTTTTATGGTCCTGGTGGTAGTCTGACCCTTCTTCTGTACCCTGAAGCTAGAAAACGCTCAATAGAACCCGGTTAATCTCCTTTTATGGTCCTGGTGTTAGTCTGACCCTTCTTCTGTACCCTGAAGCTGGAAAACACTCATTAGAGCCCGATTAATCTCCTTTTATGGTCCTGGTGGTAGTCTGACCCTTCTTCTGTACCCTAGAACTGGAAAACGCTCAATAGAACCCGAGTAATCTCCTTTTATGGTCCTGGTGGTAGTCTGACCCTTCTTCTGTACCCTAGAACTGGAAAACACTCAATAGAACCCGGTTAATCTCCTTTTATGGTCCTGGTGTTAGTCTGACCCTTCTTCTGTACCCTTGAACTGGAAAACGCTCAATAGAACCCCATGAATCTATTTTTCGTACGCGTATCCGTTGGCGTGTTTTTACCGGACTTCCTTTTCCTTCTCTTCTTTTGACCTGTAACGCTTTGTATCGCTTCTTAGGTCCTCCTCCTCCTCTTGTTCCTCCCTTCTTCTTATTCACACACACCTTCCTTTTCAGTGTTATGTTATTTTCTAACCTGAAATAAAGTCACTCATCTTCACTTATTCAGACATTTGTGCCCTTTTTTCCCAGCACTGCGCGAGGAACACTTTTGCCAACTTTACCATTCTTCTTTCTGTTTATTGGTTCCCTGTCTACCGACCTCTTGCAGACTCCTTATGTTTTTATGTTCTAAAGTTTTCTAAGTAAGGTATGAGCTGTTATGTGTATCTGTTTTGATTACTAGCTTGATTTTAACTAATTTTTCTCTACTTCCCTTTCGTATCTCCTTACGCCACCTTTTTTTTATTTCTTCACCCCTTTCTCCTCCTTCGATGCCCCCGAGTTATTTCTCTTTGGTAAGGGAAGCGATGTTATGTGTGTATATCTTATTAAGTTTGGCTTTAACTTAGCTTTCCCTTATCTTGCTATCCTGTTTCAGAGCATCAGTGTTTCTCTCTCTCTCTCTCTCTCTCTCTCTCTCTCTCTCTCTCTCTCTCTCTCTCTCTCTCTCTCTCTCTCTCTCTCTCTCTCTCTCTCTCTCTCTCTCTCTCTTCGCGATATCTCTGTTACAACACCTGCCTCCTCTACTAGTACGCCCTCCACCTTCACACCTGTCTCCATTACTGATGTTTTATGCTTTACAAAACACCTGCATCCAAACACCTGTCTCCATGAATGTCCCTTTACCCTTTTAAGCTCACACCTGTTTTTATTCTTGTTCTCTTTTATCTTTTATCCTTCCTTTCTTATCTTCTATTATTTCCGGCGCTTGTCATGTTTGGTTGCCATCTCTCCCTTTATATATATATTTATTTATTTATTTACTTTTTTGTAGTTGAGTTGGTAATGGTTTGTGATGTTTTAGTAAGGGAGGGCTTGGAATACGGCCTCCTCCTCCCCCTCTGAATTATATTATATCATTGTTTTTAAGAACATAAGACCATAGGGAGACTGCAAGAGGCATAATGGCCTACGCAGGGCAGCTTCAGATCCCCCCCTCCCCCCACTACCACCTGTTATCCTCGTCCATGTAGCTATCCAGTCTACTCTTAAAACAAGCTTTCGTCCCTGCACTCACTATGTGGTTGCTGTGTCTATTCCATTCCCCCACCACCCTATTACTAAACCAATGCTTGCCTATTTCCTTCCTAAATCTTTACTTTTCTTAATCCATCACTGCGTATTCTATCCTGCTGGCTAATTCTCAGTACTTTACTTACATCGCCTTTGTTGTAACCCTTGACCCATTTGAATACTTTTATCAGATCTCCCCGCACTCTTCGTCTTTCTAGAGAATGTAAGTTGAGATGTTTCAGCCTATCTTGATATGGGAGGTTCCTAAGCCCCTGAATCATCTTGGTCAGGGGCTGAGGAACCTCCCATATCAAGAAATCGAAAGTGCAAGTCTGATTCAAATGGAAGAAACGATAGAAACTGCAGTAATAATTTAAATTAGAAAAGTATAGATTTAGGAGGATATGAAGCATTGTTTATAATAGGATGGTGGGGAATGAATAGAACTCAATCACATTACTGCAGGACGATAGCTTTTAAGTAGACTGAATACATGGACGAGGATGACAGGTGGCAGTGGGGGGAATCTGGAGCTGCCCTGTGTAGGCCATTAGGCGTCTTGCAGTCTCCCTAAATTCTTATGTTCTTCCCCCTTTTATCGTCTCACTTACTCCTCTCTTTTCTCTTCTTTTTCCTCTTCCTCTCTTTCTCTTCCTCCTTCATCTCTTCTCCTCTCTCTTCCTCCTCATTCTTTTCATTCTCATTTCCTTCTCTTTATTTATCAGTTTTTCCATATCCTTTTCCCTTTTCTTTCCTCCATCTTCTCTCCTCTCCAATCTTTGTTTTAATCTTTTCTTTATCTTTTTTCTTCTTTTCTGTTCCTAGAGTTTTTCATTTTACTTCTATCCATAATTTTATACTTTTTATTTTTATTTTTTCTGTCCATATTTTTCTTCTTTTATATTCATAGTTTTCTGTTCATTCTGTTTATTGTTTTATTTGATCTTTTTCTTCTTTTATATTCATAGTTTAATCCTTTTCCTCTCTACCCCTCTTCCTTCTCCTCCTCCTCTTCCTCCTCCTCCTCTCTCTGGTAAACACACAAGGTCGTGACAGGTAAATATGTGCTAATGAATCCGCCGTTGAGACCTTACCTGTGGCCGTCACGTTGAGATGCTGAAAGAGGAAAAATGGAGACAGAGAGAGAGAGAGAGAGAGAGAGAGAGAGAGAGAGAGAGAGAGAGATATGAAAGAATGGGAAGAAGAGACAGAATAGGGACATGGAAGAATGGGAAGGATAGAAGATGGGAGAAAAGGAAGGGAAGGAGATGGGAGAATGAGAAGAAAGGTAGAGAATAGAAGGATGAAAGGATGGGAAGAAGAGAAATAGATAACATGGACGAGAGAATGAGAGAATAGGAAGAAAAGAGAGATACGAAGAGAGGGAAGAATAATAGGAGATAGAGGAATGAGAAAGAAGAGAGATAGAGAGAATGGAATTACGTAAGAATGGGAGGAAGGAAAGAGGAAAGAAGGAAGAATAGGAAGGAAAGAGACAGAGAATCAGAATAATGAAAAAAAGATAGAAAATGAGAAAAAGAGAAAGTGAAGGAGAAGAATGAAGAGGAAAGTGATGATGGAGGAGGAGGAGGAATGTGAAATGAGAGTAAGGAAGGAGGAATGTGAGAAATGGCAGTCTCTCTCTCTCTCTCTCTCTCTCTCTCTCTCTCTCTCTCTCTCTCTCTCTCTCTCTCTCTCTCTCTCTCTCTCTCTCTCTCTCTCTCTCTCTCCCCCATTGTTTGTTGTGATGTTATCTTTCTTTTATCTCAAGGTAAAAAAAGAGATAGAGAGAGATAATGGAACAATATAAGGAAAAAGATGAAAGAAAAAAATATGAAAATAGAGAGAAAGAGAGCATAAAGAGTAATGAGAGAGAGAGAGAGAGAGGAAATGGAAGGGCAAAAGGGGATACAGGGAAGGGATAATGGGAGGTTAGGTAAGAGGATGGGAGAAGGGAAGGTAAAGGTAAGGGAGGGAAGGGAAGGGAAGGGAGGGAGATGTCATTGATGGGTAAGGAATATACACCATAGACTCCGATAGAGGAAAAAAATAAAAGAAAAATGGAGATGGAGGAGGAGAAGGAAGGGGAAGAAGAGAAAGAGAAAGAGGAAAAGAAAAAAAAAGAAAATTATAAGCACGAAATAAATGAACGAAGAAAAGACAAAAAGAAAGAAAAAAAATATAAACAATAAAAAATGAATAAAAAAAGGCGACAAAATTAACTATAAAAACTTGTTTATATTATTTTCTTTATTATTATTTTTCTTATTTTTATTTTGTGTTTTTTATAGTTTATTTTGTCGCCTTTTTTTATTCATTTTTTTATTCTGTTTATAATTTTTTTTTTCTTTTTGTCTTTTCTTCGTTCATTTATTTCGTGCTTATAATTTTCGTTTTTTTCTTTTCCTCTTTCTCTTCTCTTCCCCTTCCTTCTCCTCCTCCATCTCCATTTTTCTTTTATTTTTTTCCTCTATCGGAGTCTATGGTGTATATTTTTGCTAGGTGACTATTCCTTACCCATCAATGACATCTCCCTCCCTTCCCTTCCCTCCCTTACCTTTACCTTCCCTTCTCCCATCCTCTTACCTAACCTCCCATTATCCCTTCCCTGTATCCCCTTTTGCCCTTCCATTTCCTTCCCCTCAGCTCCCCCCTTCCCTTATATAACCTCTTCTCCCCCTTCCCTCCCTTCCTCTTACGTAAGCTCCCCTCCCTCCCCTTCCTTTCTATTTCTGCCTCCCACACAATCTCTCTCTCTCTCTCTCTCTCTCTCTCTCTCTCTCTCTCTCTCTCTCTCTCTCTCTAATTACTCTTAATGCTCTCTTTCTGTCTATTTTCATATTTTTCCTTATATTGTTCCATTATTCTCTCTCTCTCTCTCTCTCTCTCTCTCTCTCTCTCTCTCTCTCTCTCTCTCTCTCTCTCTCTCTCTCTCTCTCTCTCTCTCTCTCTCTCTCTCTCTCTCTCTCTCTCTCTCTCTCTCCCCTGACCCCTTGGCACGGTGCCTGGACAGCTTGACGTGGTTGGCACTTCCTGAGGCTGCCACGGGAGGGAACGGGGCGCTGTCTAGACTGGTGGAGGAAGGGGAGAGGAAAGGATAGAGGAATAGGGGGAGGAGCTTGAATGAGAAGAGGAGGAATGGGAATAGGAGGAGGAGAAGGAGGAAAGAGAAGGGGTAATGGAGAGAGTAAGAAGGGAGAGGAAAAGGAATAGGGGGGGAAGGAGGAGGAAGAGGAAAGGAAAGGGAAAAGATAATGTAGGGAGAGAAAGAGTGAGGAGAGAAAGGATAAAGAGGAGGAGGAGGAGGAGAAAAGGGAAGAGGAAGAGGAGGGTGATCAGAGGCAGTTTAAATAACGAAGAGGAAATAGAGGAGGAGATATTGATAAGAGATGGAAGTAGGTTTTGAGGACACACACACACACACACACACACACACACACACACACACACACACTCTGTTTCAAAGCAAAGTTACTACAAGCGGATATTACATTAAACCTTCATCCTCCTCCTCCTCCTCCTCCTCCTCTTCCGTCTAATCTATGCTTTAAGAACCCGGAAGTACACACACACACACACACACACACACACACACACACACACACACACACACACACACACACACACACACACACACACACACATAATTTTCAACCTTTACTTAAAATTATAAATGGGATAAAAAGAAAGAAAAACTCTCTCTCTCTCTCTCTCTCTCTCTCTCTCTCTCTCTCTCTCTCTCTCTCTCTCTCTCTCTCTCTCTCTCTCTCTCTCTCTCTCTCTCTCTCTCTCTCTCTCTCTCTCTCCCCCCTTCCTTCCTGTATATCTCTTTGTTTCTTGCTGTCTATAATTATCTATCCCCTGCTCTCTCTCTATCTATCTATCTCTTCGTAGCCAAAAAATAAATTATCGTTCCCTTCCAACTGTCCTTTTTGTCCTTCATGCTTTTTTTTTTACTATATAAACCGCTAAAGTAAAAACCTGTTATTCTGGGTAAACTGTGGTCTTCAGTTTTTTCATCTTTTCGTGGCCAAAATGTTTACCGTATAATTATCTCCTTTCGTCCTTCGCTCATTTGTTTTGCTGTAGAATCAAGGAAAGGAGAAACAGGAGGAATGGTAAGAGAAAAACAAAAAAAGAGGAAGAAGGAAAGTAGGAATGGGAAGGAGAAGGAAGAAAGGGAAGGGGAAATAAAGAGAGAGGAAGAAGGGAAAGGAAAAGGAGGAAAAAGAAGAAAGAGGAAGAGGAGAGGAAAAAGCAAAATAGGAAGAGGAGGAAAGCGAAGGGGAAATGATAGAGAGGAAGAAGGGAACGGAAAAGGAGGAAAGGTAAGAGAAAAAGAAGAAAGAGGAAGAGGAGGAGAGGAAGAAGCAAAATAGGAAGAGGAAGAGATGGGGGAAGGGGAAATGGAGAGAAAGGAAGAAGGGAAAGGTAAGAGAAAAAGATGAAAGAGGAGGAGAGGAAGAGGAAGAGATGGGGGAAGGGGAAATGGAGAGAAAGGAAGAAGGGAAAGGTAAGAGAAAAAAATGAAAGAGGAGGAGAGGAAGAGAAAGAAGAGGAGCAGGAGAAAGAGGGAATGAGAAGGAGGATAGGGAAGGGGAAATGGAGAGAGAGGAAAATGAGGAGGTAGGTATGGAAAAGGTAGAAAATTCGATGGGGTGCGTGTCATTGGGCCAGTCTTACAGTCCAGTCCAGCATGTTTGTAAGCTCCCCAACCAAACGTAAAACACGACGAAAACTCCTTGTATAGTGTTTTCTCTCTCACATTTGTTACGTTTTTTTATGCCCTTGAACTGACTCTGCTGTAAAAAAAAAACACTAAACATGGAATTTTCGTCGTGTTTTGTGTTTGGGTAGGGAGCTTTCAAACGTGCTGGACTGGGCTGTAAGACTGGGCCATAATATATCCATTTAAACCATCGAATTATTTTTACATTTTCTTATCTTAATTTTTTTCTACACTGCAAAGAAAAAAGTACACAATTCGATGGTGCGTTTCATGGAGTCGTCTTTTATACATATTTTTTAAACTTTTTTTTTTTACTGTAGAAACAACAAAAAATATATTAAATTCGATGGTGCGTTTCATGGAGTCGTCTTTTATACATTTTTTTAAAACTTTTTTTTTACTGTAGAAACAACAAAAATATATTAAATTCGATGGGGTACGTTTGCCATATCCCGTTAAACCAGCGACTGTTTTCTTTCTATATTCACTTATTTTCTCCACACAGTTCTAGACCTTGACTGGTATGCACGTCTGTAACTACAAATATGAATGGATAATGTCAAAATGATGAAGGTATTTATGTCATCTCCATCCACTCCCTTCGTATATATAAATACAAATATACACACAATCTCTAAATGATGACTGTACTTTCATCTTTACCAACTTATATTTATCGTAATTTCCTCATAGTACATCAAATACATCTGATATTCTTAAGTATATTCACCTACAGTACCTATTTGAATGTAATTTATAGTACTTTGGATTTACTACACATCAGGACCGCCATGTCATCTGATGTCTTGCAAATACTATTGGAGGAAAAAGGCCAGATCGCACTTAGTTAAAAAGGCAAGAAGTCTCATTTACCGACACACACACACACACACACACACACACACACACACACACACACACACACACACACACACACATATATATCAAGCGTAATTGCAAGTTCAAAGAGGAAATGGGAGGATTCGTTGACAGAAGAGTGAGAGAGACCAGGGAAGGAAAGGACAGAAAGAGGAACGGAAAATAAAAAAAGATTGTGATGGAGGAGGAGGAGAAGGAAAAGAAAAAGAGGGACTCGCTGACAGACTTAACAAACTAACGAGGGAGAGGGAAATAGAGACCAGGAAAGGGAAGAGAAAGAACAAAGGAAAAGAAAAACGATAAAATAAAAGTAGAGTATAGTAAGTGGGCGAAATAAAGAGGACAAGAGCACAGGTAATAATAGTTAGTCGGTTAATGAATGGGCCACAGGTGTGTGTGTTCGCCAACCTACAATACCTGACCTGCACCTTAATTACCGCGCCCCCCCGCCCCCCACCCACCCGAACACCTGTACCGCGGCCCGCCCTCAGGTGAACGACTACACTATTGACACTGAAGGATTTTTTTATTATTATTATTTCATGCTTTTGTTCCTTCTCCTATCTCTATACTACGACTCCTCTTCCTCTCTTCTTCTGTTCCTCCTTCTTCTTCCTCCTTATTTTCTTTTCTTTTTCTTCCTTCTTCTTCCTCCAGCTTCTCCTCCTCCTCCTCCTCGTACTTGCCATTCAGTTTTATATAAGATGCTTTCGCTTTTGTACTCCTCCTCCTCCTCGTCGGAAAGTTCACTGTTCAAGGCAAAAGACGCAGCGCTATTTCCGTTGTTATTTTACGTTTTTTACTCGGACAATTATTCCGTTCTTTTCGTCTCTCTCTCTCTCTCTCTCTCTCTCTCTCTCTCTCTCTCTCTCTCTCTCTCTCTCTCTCTCTCTCTCTCTCTCTCTCGTAGGATTCACTACTCCTTTGAGAAAAGTTAGAGAGAGAGAGAGAGAGAGAGAGAGAGAGAGAGAATGATCAATTTGCAATATTCCTTTTTTTTTTATTTTTTTTTCTTATATATCTATTGTCTTCACTTTTGCCTGAAAAGCTTATGCTTATATAAAGGCTGGCCTCTAACAATACATACAACATATTATGTAACTGTACCTAATAGGCTATTAATAAATGTTTCAAATGTTTCAAAATGTTTCAAAGAGGGAGAGGAGGTATGAAAGGATAATGAAGAAACAAGGATTATTATTATCATTATTATATCACCATCATCATCATTATCAATACATTTAATTCATTTGTTTAACATTTTTTTCAGTAATGTTCTTTGATGTGTTTGATGCATAATTTATTATTAAATCAACAAATACAGTATGTCACCTAATCAATAAAGTTCATTGACGTGTGTGTGTGTGTGTGCCGCCGTTACGTGGTGGCGGGGGTGGGCGTCACGCGGGTCGGCGTGAGTCAGGGCCAAGGTTTGCCGCCCGGCGTAACGCTGCTGGACGGTGGGCCTGGCGTGATGGCCGCCTCGTTAGGATGGGGCGGGTAAGGATTGGGTCAGGCAGGACAGGTCGTTGAGTGTAGCTGATGTGTGTGTTATTGTGTTCCAGATGAGGGTTTGCCGCGGACCAACGACACGCCGGTGGGGGTGGCGGGGGGGTCACGCAGCCTGCAGAGCGGGCCCCGCGTGCTGCCCCCCCTCACCCCCCAGGAGGTGAGCGCCGCCACGGCCCCCAGCGAGGAGCCGCCCCCAGCCGAGGCGAGCCCCGGAGGGCGGCGCCCCGACGCCGCCAACGGGACCAGCGCGCTGCCAGGTAGTGCACCCTCTCCTCTCCCTGCCCTGCCCGGGGCCCCGGAGGAGGCCAGCTCGGGGCCCCCGCTCAGCCCCGACCCCTCCACGCCCCGCCCCGTCCCCCTCGCCCCCCACTACCCCCCGCGCCTTTCCCCCGTAGTGCTCCCCAGCCTCCGCCCGCCGCCCTTCATGCCGGAGTACGGCGGCGGCTTTCTCGGGCCGGGCCGCTACCCCGCCCCGCCCCAGCCCCACCCCCGCCCCGGCACCGCGGCCCTCGCCCGCCGCGCCCGGCTCTTCTACCAGCAGCAGCAGCTACAACTAGAGCAACGGCAGCAGATACAACTACAGCAACAACTACAGCAACAGCAGCAGCCGCAGGGGTCTGTGTACCCCCCGCCGCAGTTGGCGGCCACGTACGCCCAGGGTCGGGTCATGGCCCAAGGGGGCCACCCGCCCCCGCCCCCCCACGACGACCTGTCGCCCGTGTACGACCCTTTCGGGTACCTGGAGAGTCATGACCTGACCATGGGGGCGGTGCCCCGCCAGCGTGCAGGTAACGCAGTGCATGGCGGCGGCGGCGGCGGCGCCTCGTCCTCCTTCAGTAGACTCTCCGTGGCTTCCCTCTGTGCATGACGGCTGTGCCGAGACACACAACACAACACATGCAACGCAGCACGACATATTGCAACATCTTGGATAACATCAACATGAAGAACACCAACAATTATAACCATGACATGACAGGAATAACAACCATCACCATCACCACCACCACACGTACACCAAAACCGCAACGTGAATAACAACACCGCCACCGCCACCGCCACATGAATAACCACTACCGCCGGCAGCCACACACACACACACACACACACACACACACGGTCAACATTCCTTCGGTGGCGGGGCTCTCATCGTCCCCCTTCACCTTCCCTAGACTCGTACTGACCCCCTCACCCCCCCCTCCCCGGCACACCCCAGCTCACTCCGGGGACGGAAGCTTGCACGTGGCGCCCCCTGCCCCCTAACCCCCCTGCACCCCCCGCCCCCCGCACCCCCTGGACTCAGTGTATAGTGTGGGTCGAGGTGGACGTATTGAGTGTGTCTATGCTCTTGTTTACTAATGGGTTGAACTCTTCGACTCCTCTTGCCTTCCTCCTCTTCTTGACAAGCCTCTTCCTCTTCTCTGTCATCTTTCTCTTCCTCCTCTTCATTCATCTCTCCTTCCTCTTCTCCCTTATTCATTCTCTTCTTTCTTCTCTTCTTTCCTCCTCTTCTTCCGCCTTCCTCTTCTATTCTCTGTCCTCCTCTTTCCTCCTTCTATTCCTGTTTTTTTTTCTCTTCTTCCTCTTCCCTCTCCTCCTTCTCTTCCTTCCATTCTCACATAACGGACAAGGAAGAGACGGAAGAAAAAAAAATAACTGAAGAATTTTAGCTCAACTGGCCTTGACCTCCCCGAGAGAGAGAGAGAGAGAGAGAGAGAGAGAGAGAGAGAGAGAGAGAGAGAGAGAGAGAGACTGGGCACTAGACTGAGAGAGAGGATATTAAGCTTCCTGTTTCATTCCCATCTCTCTCTCTCTCTCTCTCTCTCTCTCTCTCTCTCCCCTTTCCTCCCCCTCCCTCTCTCCCTCTCCTGCATCACATTTAGGTCTAAGCCAATAGGGAAAGACTTGATGGAGAGCAGCCAATCAGAAGAGAGTTCGAGATAGCGTTAACCAATCAGCGTCGACTTTGAGCTCAGCCTTATCAATCACGAGAGACTTCACTTCATTCACACTTTGTCAGAAGGAGAGAAAGGGAAATGGAGAGAGGAAGAAGGGAAAAAGAGGAGGAAGGGGAAGGAAAAGAGGGAGGAGGGAATGAAAAGAAGGAAAGTGAAGGGGAAATGGAGAGAGAAGAAGAAAGGAAAAAGAGGAGGAGGGAATGAGAAGGAGATGGAGAGAGAGGAAGAAGAGAAAGAGAGGAGGAAGGGAAAGGAGCGGGAGGAAGAAGGGAGAGCAAAAGGAATAGAAGGAAAGGAGAGAGGAAGGAGAGGAAAGGGAAAGGAGTAGGAAGAGGAGGAAAGGAAAGAAGATAGTAATAATAATGATAATAGTAATGATTTTTCTTTTTGTTATTGTTATTATTTGGATAGGTTTGAAAATAGGTTGTTATTTTTTTCATTGTTTTTTTCTTGCTTTTCTTTCTGTTATTTTTTTTTATTATTTTTCTTCTTGTTTTTGCTCTTTTCTTTTTCTTCTTCCTTTTTTTTCGTGTTTTCTTCTTTATCTTCTTGTTCCTTTTTTCTTCTTGTTCTCTACTACTATTGCCTATTATTATTATTATTATTATTATTATTATTATTATTATTATTATTATTATTATTATTATTGATACTCCTGCTACTACGACTACTACTACTATTACTACTACTGCTACCACTACTACTACTACTACTAAATTATTTTTTTCCCCTTTTTTATTTAGTTACATTCGTTGCGCAGAATTGAAGTTCATATTATTTAGTGTGTGTGTGTGTGTGTTGCTCTAACGGGGTCGGTCTCATCCTAATCCGGATTATATTAACGGGGTTACGATAACACCTTGGTATGAATGGACTCTCTCTCTCTCTCTCTCTCTCTCTCTCTCTCTCTCTCTCTCTCTCTCTCTCTCTCTCTCTCTCTCTCTCTCTCTCAAAAAATATATTGAACGAATCTTACTTAAAATCTCTGCTTGAATTTCATATATTTTCACTTATTCTCTATTATTATATTCGTAGTAGTAGTAGTAGCAGTAGTAGTAGTAAATGGTATTGTTGTTATTATTGTTCTCCGTATTACTATTATTATTATTACTATTACTATTATTATCACGAAGTTTCAAGGTTCCATGACGACAAGTTCAACGTTCTTACTCTATTTTTTCCTCTTGGTTCCTCTTGACTGACTATCGAAAGTGAAATGGCGAGGAGAAAGAGGGAGGAAAGGTGGAAGATGAGAGGTAACTCGTTGGTTCCGTTAACACCTCTTCCTCTCCTCCTCCCCTTCCACAATGGACAAAACAACAAGGGCGCGGCATCTGGCCAGTTTTTTGTGCCATTAATAAATTCCTCCCATTCTTTGTTTCGTCGATTTATGGGTCAAAAGGTTCTAATTATCGAGGCTGGGAGGCATTTTTTTTTGTTTCATTTCCCCTTCACGTAGGTATTTAAAAACGGGGTCTGCGTCACTTCCGTATTGCTGGTTTTGGCTGGTATAACGCGGGTGTATTTTTTGATTTATAGTATACTTGATCTTATTAATGCGTGTACCGTTTCTCTTACTCTATAATTGACTACGTTTCTCAGCAAGTGTTTTTTTCCTTCATATGTAATTATCTACACCTACGAAGCTATTTGTGTGACGTTTCTTAAGCAAGTTGATCATACTCTCTAATCGGCGACCTTCCTTAGCAAGTTATTCATATCAAGTTAACTTTACCTTCAAACTTCCTCCAGGCATACCTTCTTGTGTTAATCCCTACGGCAAGTTTGAGATCAGTGGATTTGGAATGTCTTTAGGAGAGCCGGTTAATTAGTCACGTTCCCAAAGCGAGTTTCATCTGTATCTGTGAAGCGATGTGTGGCGTTTCTTAAGCAAGTTTCTATAGCGAGTTTCATCTGTATCTGCGAAGCGATGTGTGTATTGCGTTTCTCTTACTCTATAATTGACTACGTTTTTCAGCAAGTGTTTTTTTTCCTACATATATATATATCTTTCTACACCTACGAAGCTATTTGTGTGACGCTTCTTAAGCAAGTTTATCATACTCTTTAATTGGCGACCTTCCTTAGCAAGTTTTTTTTTTCTTTTCATATATATAAATCTACCTACAGTGTCTGACGTTTACCTACATACCGCCTACCTACGGACGTTTACCTACAGTATGACGTTTATTATGCAAATTTATCTTACTTTAGTTTATAATTGACGATTCTTACCTTTTTTTTCCACTAATGGCCGTCCACAGCGCATACTTTCTTGTGTTAATCCCTACAAGTTTGAGATCAGTGTCTGTGGAGTTGCTTTCGGATGAGGTTTGTTCTATGTTAATACGGCAAGTTTCCTCGTAAATCGATGACACGCTTCAGATCTCTTTCATAATCGTAGCATTTCGCGTGGTAGATAGAGCAGCAACCTTTCACGTGTTATATAGAGCATGGACGATTAAAACAAGAAATTCAACCAGAGCAAGATTTATTCATAACAGGGTTCACATCATTGCAGGAAGTTCTTATGTGTTTACTCTTAAGCCTGGCACAGCAAGTTTAACCAGAGCAAGTTTTATTGAGTCAAGTTTTTGCCTTACAGGAGTGACTACGAACCAGCTTGTGGCGGCGTCGGTGTCAGGAGGGGCGGTACCAGCATCCTCCTCCACTAAGGTTGCATCTTCACCCTCCTCGTCCTCGTCCTCTGTCGTCCCTGCCTCTAGAACAAGCAACGCAGCCCCAGTAGCCCCCAGCCAGCCCCAGCCGCAGCCCCAGGGTCCAGTTCGCCCCGTGGTGATTCAAGGGACGGGCTCGGAAGTTCAGCCCAAGCAAGCCGTTACCAAGAAGACTTTGGTGCTCAAGAAGACGAGTGTGGTTTCGTCTTCCGTCTCCTCCCCGTCACTGGCCATCAATTTCCTGAAGGGGAGGCAGAAGGTGAGAGAGAGAGAGTTTACATTGATCGATATAGAGGGAGAGATTTACACAGATTCATATAGATAGGGAGAGATTTACATAGATCGATATAGATAGGGAGAGATTTACATAGATCGATATAGATAGGGAGAGATTTACATAGATCGATATAGATAGGGAGAGATTTACACAGATTGATATAGATAGGGAGAGATTTACATAGATCGGTATAGATAGGGAGAGATTTACATAGATCGATATAGATAGGGAGAGATTTACATAGATCGGTATAGATAGGGAGAGATTTACATAGATCGATATAAATAGGAAGAGATTTACATAGATCGATATAGATAGGGAGAGATTTACATAGATCGGTATAGATAGGGAGAGATTTACATAGATCGATATAAATAGGGAGATATTTACATAGATCGATATAGATAGGGAGAGATTTACATAGATCGATATAGATAAGGAGAGATTTACATAGATCGGTATAGATAGGGAGAGATTTACATAGATCGATATAGATAGGGAGATATTTACATAGATCGGTATAAATAGGAAGAGATTTACATAGATCGATATAGATAGGGAGATATTTACATAGATCGGTATAGATAGGGAGAGATTTACATAGATCTATATAAATAGGGAGATATTTACATAGATCGGTATAGATAGGGAGAGATTTACATAGATCGATATAGATAGGGAGATATTTACATAGATCGGTATAAATAGGAAGAGATTTACATAGATCGATATAGATAGGGAGATATTTACATAGATCGGTATAGATAGGGAGAACAGGGAGATATTTACATAGATCGGTATAGATAGGGAGAGATTTACATAGATCGATATAAATAGGGAGATATTTACATAGATCGGTATAGATAGGGAGAGATTTACATAGATCGATATAAATAGGGAGATATTTACATAGATCGGTATAGATAGGGAGAGATTTACATAGATCGATACAAATAGGGAGAGATTTACATAGATCGATATAGATAGGGAGAGATTTACATAGATTGATATAGATAGGGAGAGATTTACATAGATCGATATAGATAGGGGGAGATTTACATAGATCGATATAGATAGGGATAAATTTACATAGATCGATATAGATAGGGAGAGATTTACATAGATTGATATAGATAGGGAGAGATTTACATAGATCGATATAGATAAGGAGAGATTTACATAGATCGATATAGATAGGGGGAGATTTACATAGATCGATATAGATAGGGAGATATTCACATAGAACAACATATTTTCAAGAGCCAAGTTCATTCACATTGTCATTATCATCATTATCAAAACAGTAATTACAGCAGTGACATGAGGAGCCAAGATTCATTCATATTCTCATTATCATTATAGGAACATTAGTGAGTGACATTAGTAGCTGGTTCATTCATAGTACCATCATCATTATAGAAGCAGTAATAAGTGACATCAGGAGCCAAGGTTAACTGACTCTCTCCCCCTCAGCTTGGTGAGCGCTATGAGTCTGGGTTCAGCGTGCCGCACGAGGAGCTGTGTCCAGACAACGGTCGAGAACTGAAGGTACTGGTGCTGATCACGAGCGCCCCGGACCACCAGAAGCACCGGACGGCCGTGCGTCAGACCTGGGGCCAC
Source organism: Eriocheir sinensis (assembly GCF_024679095.1). Classification (NCBI taxonomy): domain Eukaryota; kingdom Metazoa; phylum Arthropoda; class Malacostraca; order Decapoda; family Varunidae; genus Eriocheir; species Eriocheir sinensis. The sequence continues at coordinate 4,018,343 of NC_066563.1, forward strand.
TTTGGGGTGCGGCGCGACGTGGTGCTGGCCTTCATGGTGGGCCGCACCCTCAACGCCGACATTCAGGCCAGCCTGGACCAGGAGAACGATCTGTATGGAGACATTGTGCAGGCCAACTTCATGGACCACTACAGCAACCTGACCCTCAAGACCATCTCCATGTTCGAGTGGGTCAAGACCTACTGCTCCGAGTCCCACTTCATCCTCAAGACGGACGACGACATGTTCATCAACATGCCACTGCTGCTGTCCTTTGTGGAGTCCAAGAGCAGCGAGCAGCGCGTGCTGTACGGCCGCATGGCCAAGGGGTGGAAGCCCGTACGCAACAAGAAGAGCAAGTACTACATCGATGCCAGCACCTACAGCAGGACGCGCTACCCAGACTTCCTGACTGGCCCGGCGTACCTCTTCACTGGCGACGTAGTGGAGGACATCTACCGCAAAACGCTGGACACCACCTTCTTCCCCCTAGAGGACGTGCTGGTGACGGGCATCGTGGGCGAGAGCCTTAGGCTGCGGCGCGTCGGGGACTCGCGCTTCAGGAACGAGAAGATCAAGCTGACAGACACCTGTGGCCTCCTCAAGACCATCTCCATCCACATGGTGAAGTACGAGGAGCAGTTTGACATCTACAAGCGGACGCTGGACGGCAAGGCCAAGTGCAAGGTGGGATAGCCGGCCCCCGCCCGGCACAGCACCCGCCGCCGCCGCCACTGACAGCCGCCGCGCGAGGCACACGCCGGCAACGCTATGCTCAAAACACTCCTGGCAGTCTGTGATGCTCCAAAGTGATTGACATTGTCACTGACGTCGTCTAGTCCGTGTGTCTCGTGAGGGCGGGCGGGTGTGTGGTGCTGCCCGGGTGCCGCATGGAACTGAGCGGTGCTGTGCCGGGCTGGGGGGGGTGATGCCGAGGACAGGGGAAGCTCTGAGCCAAAGATGTGGCACGACGGCCATATTTATTGTTGTGTGTGTGTGCCAGAGATGAAGGAAGCTCAAGGACTTGTGTTGTGACCGAGGCAACGCTTGGTGTCTGTCCGTTTGTTTGTTTACATGTCGCTCACCAATTGAAAAGTCATTTTACGGATTTTAGAAAAGTGTGAATCATGAGGAACTACCTTCGCACAGTTCTCGTCTTTTAAGTTATTTATTTTGCATCATTGCCGAGTTCTAGAGGACAGGACCCTCCCGCATACTGTGATTATAATGTTATTTCTGATTTGCTCACGTTTTCAGTATATACCATTACCGCGCTGCTCCCACAGACAGAGCAATGGGCAATGTTCCTAGCCCGGGGCGTGACGTGTGAGCCCCTTCCCTGACCAGCAGCAGCAGCAGTAGGGCCTCAGTGTGGTGCAGAACCCTACCAAGGCTGTGGCAGGAAGACGTCTTTGTGAAATCCTTTATCCTCCTTATTTTTAACAGTGCTACGTTAGTCTAGAGCAGCATCATAACCCCTTTTTTTCTGTGATAATCATGGAAAACCTCTTCATTCTCATTGTCAGGTGGTCTAGGGGCTCGTGTGGGCTGGCAGGCAGACCAGCATCAGCAGAAAGGTCTTATTTATACTTCTAAGACTCACCTTCTGTTTGACTCATGAAGTGAAGGGCCAAGGCTGGATCTTAATATTTTGCCTTCTCATTAACTCATTAGCTGTGTTGGTAAGGCTGAATTATTGTATTTTCCTTCATGTAAGACAAAAGCATACAAGACAAACCATAAAAATCATGATCCAGCCGGCCACACGCATTGGAATAGCTTTTTTTACGAGGTGTTCACTGTCTGCTGGCTTGGAAAGGATGCAAGACAGTGTTAAAAGGAAGGTGATGTTACTACTGCTGCTGCTGCTGGTGTGCTGTCCCCTGCCGTGCCCTGTGTCTTGTGCCCCAGTGCAGAACGTGTGTGCAACTGTCCAAGGGGTGCTGCAAGATGTCCATATACTCGTCCTTACTAATGTGTAACTTCAGGGCATCGTGGAGAGCCTTGTTGGGGGACTGGATTTAGGGTTTTGATACACCTTACTTATTCAGCGGTTTGTGTTGATGTTCCAGTATTTTGTTACCTCACAAAACCAGAAGTGTGGATTGGGGAGCTTCATGAAGACTGTGGTGTTATGGAACTGATCCTACAAAGTGTTTTTCGTGAATTCGTACAGAGTGTCTTGGGAGGCTTGGGTTTTATCGAGGGTGTGAATTAGCGTTGACAAATTATCACATACTCATTGCATTTCATTTTCGTAGTTTCCGACCCATAACTTCAGCAAAACAAACAAACATATCGATAAATAAGAGTTTAATAAATAAGGCTTTAATTTTCCGTCGTTATTGGTGTTGGTATACGAGAGTTTGAGGCTGAAAATTGATGATAAATGCAATGTGGTGAATGCGATAATCTGGCAATGCTAGTGTGAAGGAAGTCAGAAGTCAGGAAGGAAATTGGTCTTTTTATAGTTATTTTATCTTTTATCAGAGGAATGGAGTTTGTAAATTACTTCTATTATGAAATTTTACTTTTGTTATAAATTGAGATATTAAATTATAGGAAATCTTTGAAAATGTGGAAATTTGTCTTTTTATATATATCGGTTCTTTTAGTTTAACTTTTAACAGAGGGAGAGAGAGTTTGAAAATTACGTTTATTATGAAAGTTTACTTCTGTTATAAATTGAAATATTAAATTATAGGAGATCTTTGAAAATCAATTCTTTTTGTTTAACTTTTAACAGAGGAAGACAGGGTTTGAAATTTACTTTTATTACAAAATTTTACTTCTGTTATGAAATGAGATATATTAGATTCTAGGAAATCTTAAAAAAATGCTTCTTGTAATTCTGCATTTTATTATAACTAGATCCGAGAGGTACTTATTAGCTCAGTGATACAGGAATACGAACCGAGGCTTTTTGATAAGGAGATTTTGTAATGTAAAAATAAACTGTCAAGAGATTTTGCCAGAGGTGATGCATTTGTTTCTTGTATAAGTCAGTCAGTCATTATGTTCCTGCAGTTACTAAATTATTTATTGCTTATGCAGTGAAGTTACATTTTTATCTATTTTTGTATAGGAAAGGAGAAGAGAAATTGAAGGAGGTGAGGCACTTTTTCTTAGTAAATCAGTCTTTATTTAAACCTCAGACATTAGGTTCACACTGTTACAAAATCATCTGTTGCATATGCAGTGAAGTTTACATTTTTTATCTTTTTTGATAGGAAAGGAGGTTGGTCAAGGGCATAACATAAAAAAGAAAAAGGAAACAATGAAACACTTAAAATCAAAAAGCCTTGTCATACTATCACCAGGCTCATAATACTACCCACGGAAATACTAACACAACCTCTACCAAAGCCTTGAAATGTGTGTATGTCAACCTGTGCCTAATTATAACATCCTGTACCGACATTTCCATTTACTTAACTCACAGATATGTCCAAAAAATATTCCCGTCATATTTTAAACAGAGAAACAGGACTCAAAAGTGTATGATTCTAAGGGGAAGTTATTTATGTCATGTTTTCTATTATGTTTGGCAACCATTGTGGAGACGACATCACATTTTATTTATTTCAAGCACTATATTCACGCAGTTACGAAATCAGAGTTTACGTTTTTCATTGCGCTGCACAGAAAAAGTCTCGGAACATTGCAACCATAGAGGAACGTTTTACTCTATATATCGTTGCTCCATCATGTCCTGCTCCTCAGTGATCCTAAATGAAATGGTAGTGGCCATTTTACACCTATTGCATAACGTGTGTTTATGTCCGTTACACCACCAAATAGTCAGTAGCTTGTGTGTTTAGTTTGTGCAAATTCCCTTGCCTCCAGACCTCAGCAGACCCACCAACACACACATTATCTGGGCACTGACTGTTTGTTCAGCCTGGTCCGCCTACTCTGTTGTATGAGACCACCGCAGCTTATGTTACATCAGCAGCAGCAGCTTGTTCTCATACTAGTCACATGTAAGCACTTAGGGCATAGAGGTGGTCAAAATAGCTGTTTTGTGAAGTCTTAATGCATTAGAGGTTATTTTTGCTACGTATGTCCCAGTCACGGACCAGTGTGGCCGCCTCTTGTGTTGTGATCCGTGCCCTCCTCCTCCTCCTCTGCCATATACTGAGGCTGTTAGTTACTCTTAAGTCTGTATTCTCAGACACTTTTGGCTCCCACAACAAATATTTCCCAAGGCCACAAAGGAGATCAGTCAGGTTCTCATGAGTTTTCTTTCACATGGTGCAGAGGACAGGTCAAACTATCATGGAAGTACTAACACAACCCATACCAAAGCCTTGTCAGACTATCACCAGGCTCATAAAACTACCCATGGAAATACTGATAACACAACCTCTACCAAAGCATTGTCAAACTATCACTAGGCTCATAAATCTACCCATGGAAACACCAACAACACAACCTCTACCAAAGCCTTGTCAAATTATCACTAGGCTCATAAAACTACCCATTGAAACACCAACAACACAACCCCTACCAAAGCCTTACCAAAGTGAGTGCGAGAGCCTGGAAGTGTTTGAGAATACGGACCTTATTGTTTGTACATGAATGAGACTTTCTGTATGTCAGGGCAATCACATCCAGCTTCCTGCCTCTATTATTGGCTTAAACATTGCCGTATATACCCCAGATGTCCTCAACAAGACCTCTGTTTATATAAGTAAATCATAACATCATGTAGTGTTTGTGATGCAGTCTAGAGCCATTGAATGAACTTATGGTCAGGAAACTTTAGCTCCTTTCTGGCGGACTGTCCATGAAATCAGTTCCCGGCCAAAATGATCTTGTTTACTGAAGTTCTGAAGCGTTTACATATTCTTTGTATACATCTTGATCTGTGAGACTGGCTGGAGGCTACTGTGAGGAGAGTGAAGAGAGAACAGGAAACATTCATATAACTCATTCACTTATGTATTCAACCTTACATTATTGAGCTATGTATGAAAATCTGTCCCATATTGAAGGAGTAGAGAAGCAATAGAGTGGGTTTATATTATATATATCATTATATATATATACTCATCATTTCCACCATACATTACTGAACTATATAAGCAAATCTGTCCCAAGTTAAAGCTGAAAAAGAAAGGCAAGGCATATTTTTTATAATCATCACGCTCTCATACTCAACCAACATTTAATGAAATCTGTAATGAAAAGTGTCCAAGGAAAAGAAAAAAGGAGAAGAGGTTTTTTTAGGGCTGGCCATTCATATAAATCATTAGCTCCTTTACTACCTTTGTTACTGATAGAGATGAGAGAAATGGAAGAATATTAGATTTTTTTTTTTTTTTTTTTTTTTTTTTTTTTTTAGGCCTACGAATCACTGGCTTTAAGGTCACTTTTTTATGTAACATGATTCAGCAAAACCAAAATGCCATCATAATTGGTTTAGTCGCCCCTCTCACACTAAACACCATATATTTTCGCCCCTTTCACACTAAACGTCTCGTATGTTATATTTCATCCTCATTAGTGGTTACGACGGTCCCTCTGTATCTTCCCTCATTACCTCCTTCCTAATGTCATGATTTATATAATGTTTTCCATGTGTTGAACTTTTGTGTATATTTATTTCATATTTTTTTTATCATCATCATAGGAACTTGGGGTTGAAAGCTTGAAGACAGTGGCTGAGGTTGAGTTGCTTGCAGACTTCAGTAAACTTTTTAAGCTGTTGTTTTTCTTCTATGATGCGTTTTGTCTTTTACGAAACACTGTGTTCTCCTTGTAGCCCGGGGTTGTATCGTGAGGTATCAGTGAGGAATGGGATATAGGATATTATTATTGTTAAACAGGTGCAAAATAGAAAAAATGCTGTATTGTCCTTTTGGTTTTGAGGTGCATCTTGAGGCACCAGTGACGAACGGGATGTAGGGTATTATTATTATTATTATTATTATTATTATTTTATTTACTTATTATTATTTTTTTTCAAGCCAATTCAAAATAGAAAAAAAAAATACTGCGTTGTCCTTTTGGTCTTGAGGCATCAGTGACGAACAGGATGTAGGATATTATTTTTTTTATTTTATTTATTCAAGCAGGTGCAAAATAGATCTCTACTAATTTAGGGTCAGTTCCAGTCTAACACAATGTAATTGTCAGCTCCCACACAGGTCTACAATGTTATATCTTGACGTGGATGTACTAACTTAAGTGTTTTAACTCTTTTAGACCCACCGAACCTGTGAGGCCAAAGTGAACAGTGTGTGTGTCGCTGTGTTCTTTGCCCTTCCATTTTTCATTTTATTTTTTAGTTAATTATTTTTTCACAGTAAATCAACTCTTGAACGTCAAACATATTTGTCATCAAGGTTTTGGACAAGTTACTGGCCTGCCTGCACTCTGGACTTGTGATAAGGTCCAGCTTGACACAAAAACGCAGCACACACAGAGGCAATTTGCTTGAGTTTGCCACCCGGGAAAAATACTCGGACTTGTGTTACTTAAAGCAGAACATGTCTGTGTGTTTCGAGTTCGGTGTTACGATGATAACTTTTTTGAACGGTTGGTACAGGACTTAGGACACTCTTTTATAAGCTTTCAGTGTTATTGTTATTATCATTATTATTATTATTCCAAGACCTCATTTTCCTATATTACTTTTAAGTCTGTAGATTTCCAGTTGCCATGGATGAATGAAGGGGTTTCACACTGCTCTGCTATTCCTGTACTAGGCTAAGGATACTACAATGAATTAAATTATTGTACTACTACGCTGGAAGGCTTGTCTTGCGGTGAGCTGGAGGGCAACACCGCCATCACCGCACGTCATTATTATCATGCACGCCAGTCTGTCTCATTCCCTTGTGATCATCCTATTGGAGTTTGTGATTGCCTTTGTTTATATAGGAAAGGAAGCATCTCGAGGCTGAAAAAAATGTGCTCTGCTCCCTCAAATTCAAATGGATATAAATGGTCATGTTGGTGGAATTTGTGATTAATTTTTTACATAGGAAAGGAAACAGTTTAAAGGCAAAAGTCAGAAAAGAAATGTGTGCCACGCCTTCAAAATCAAATAGAAATGAGTCGTTATCTTGCTGAAGGGAAGTATCTCAAGGGCAAAAACTAAAAAGCCTGCTATACACTGCCCCTGGAAAATCATATAGAACTGAGGGGCCAGAAGTGATTGAGAGTTGGTGTCCTATATTCATTGCTGTGATGCCATACGATTGCTCTATGTAACCTATCTGCCAATCATGAACTGGTCCCCTAAACTTATGCACTGCTCCTGGAAAATCACATAGAATTGAGTGGTTGGAAGAGATGGTTAATCTTGGACGTTCATTGCTGTGATGTCATACGATTTCTATACGTAACCTATCTGCCAATCATGAACAGGTCCCCTGAACTTATGCACTGCTCCTGGAAAACCATATAGAATTGAGTGGGCAGAATAGAGGGTTTATTTCGGAAGTCCATTGCTGTGATGCCATATGATTTTCATATGTAACCTATCTGCCAATCACAAACTGGTCCCGGAAACTCGAGAATCGCAAAAATAAAAGGTCCACTATGCACTGCTCCTGGAAAAGCCTATAGAATTGAATGTCCACAAGAGATCGAGGGTTGATTTCGGACATTCGTAGCTGTGATGTCATACGATTTCTCTACGTAACCTATCCGCCAATTGCAAACTGGTCCCATGAACTCGAGAATCAAATTGCACTTGCTCACAAATTATTACAAAACCAGTCCATTACTGTAGTTTGGTCAAGACGCCTCGCCCTTGTGACTTGGGTTGTTGGGTTGAGGGAATCTGCCAAACCATTTCCTTGTGCCTTAAAACCACTCCGCCAGGGTTTTTAGGTTGCCGATTCTGAAAACTAGTGCGTACAACCAGTCACTGAAATTGTTATGCTCTTAAGTTTAGTTTGAGAGAGGTTGTTACTCCATTTGGCAGTGACTATATGATGGCTTGCTCCTTAAAATCAAGCCTAGAAATACAGAAAAAAAAAAAAAATGGGGAAAGGGATTGATAGAAAGGAGATTGTGAATTAGTGTCGAATTTGGCCCATAGAAATGACTGATGTGAGAGGTAGAACAGACCCTAAGAATACTGGAATACCGACCATTATGTGAATTCGACAAGGATAGGTTTATGGGTTTGAAGTCCGATTATCTATAAAAAAGTTGCATGTGCTTTGTAAATATTTTGTGATGGTGTTCTTGCCGCCAGTTCGCAGCCTGCAAGACGCGCCCTCCCTGGGGTTTAGTGCCTTACATGGGTAGGATTAAGTCATTCCTTCATGCTTCTTCTCCTCCTCCTCCAATCCCACTCTCATTCTCATCTCCCTGGAAGAATTAACGAATGAATTCACTCCTTGTTGTAAATAAAGTATTATATTTTATAGGAAACAGTGACTTATTATTTAATCCCAATGTGTGAGTTTAATATATTCTTTCTTTTTCTTCTTTTTTTTTGGGTATGTTGCTTAGAATTGCTTTTTGTTGGTCCTCAGTCTTCTGATTCAACTTAAAATGAATATGGGGAGTTATTTTTAGTCTCTCTCTCTCTCTCTCTCTCTCTCTCTCTCTCTCTCTCTCTCTCTCTCTCTCTCTCTCTCTCTCTCTCTCTCTCTCTCTCTCTCTCATCCTCCTCTTCTGCTTCTTCTAATTCTTCTCTTTATTTTCCTCCTCTTCCTTTCTTCTCCTCCTTCATCATCTTACTTGATGATAAACTCTAAGTATTAATGAAGGAAGAAGTGTTTGATATCTGGTGATGACCTTATTTGTGCTGATGGAAACTTCCTTAAATAACCTATTCAATCTGGTGATGTATCTATTTGCCATACAATAATTAGACTACCATAGGAAAGAAAAAGTCTTGTTGATGTTATTTTGTGATTTGGCATCTGTCTCTTTTTCTCGTTTTCAATATTTCGTCATTGGGGGCTCCCGTGGTCCAGTGGTAGTCTCCGCCTTGCGCTCCGGCGGGGTGCTGGAGCGTATAGGTTCGAGTCCTACCCGGTGCCATTGGGAGTGGAAAGGTGGGCTCTTTCCAACACCCCCAGCCCCGTTGTTGGGCCGCCTCCTTGAAAGAATTGGGCATCTCTCTACTAGCCATCTGGGTGGTTGCGCGGCATGCACCGCCTTCCTCCCTTGAGGTATATCCCCAACGAAATACCCCCCCCCCCCCCAAAAAAAAAAAAAACGTCGATGTAACTTAGTCGTGCACTGAGGCTTTGTGCACCTAACCTAATACTTCCTTTCACCGTTTCTTTTTCTCTCCAGAAATTGATAACCAGACCTATAAAATCCCTCCCTACTTGTTTATGCTGAAAAAGGGAGGCTTAATATCTCTCCCCAATCCATTACCGAGCCTTTAAGTGTTCAGAATATCAAGAAATACTAAAAGAAAGCCAAGCAGTTCAAGCATTCAACTGTAAAAAGAAACTGCATGAAGGTGCAGGATGACGTACAGGGTGGAGCGAGTCGAGGCTTTCTTCGTGCAGGCCGCGTTAACAGAAGGTTGGTCTGTTATACATTCACCCAGCCAGCCGGAGAGAGTTTCCGAGGACAATTAACAGTTTCACCCAACCAACGATTTTCTTACGTGGTTCATGTTTTCTGGTGATAAATGTAGTGAAAAAGCATTAAATTGGGATCCGATGGAGAGACTACAATCCCTCCTTGGTCTTGGTAAAGAGGTACTTGTTTATGTTTACCTTTGCGTTAGGGCGGCGGTGCTTGGCGTGGCCCGGGCATCACCACGCTGTTATTGACTGTCCAGGTGAGTTATGCGTCCCCGGGGCTGCCACGAGGCCTGCGGTGCTGGCTGGGGCGGCTGACACACTGTTAAGGCTGTAGCGTGACGCGGAGGAAGGCTGTGACTGTCCCTGCACCGGTGTGGGCGGCGGCCACGTGAGGCAAAGGTGTTTGTGGGCAGGGCAGCTTAGGCAGCCTTCACTGTTAGCTTTATGGCCCTCCTGAGCATCCTAACGGTCCATTAACTTGGTTACCTAATGTGTATTTTGTGACATGTACGTGTCACGGCCTGATGCGCCCACCAGGCACCGGGTGCACCCCCGTGACGCGCCCGCGTCACAGTTATGTTGGTATTAAGGGCTTTCAAGGACTCGGTTTTTGGTTTATTTGCCAGGGCGAGGTGGCAGTTCTGTCTGTGTTTGTAAACAGACGGCTCCAGCCGTTTGTGGTGTGATTATCTTTAAACGTCCTAAACTTTGGTTAATCTTGAGAATAGAGGCTCCTAGCGGGTACTCATTTAGGGCACGGTGTGGTGGTAATTACAACATTTCTAGCATGTATGATGGGGTTTTGACAAGCGGACAGGCGTGTTTATGTCACAATGGGTGTATTTTTCCACGCTGGCCTCACAATTTCTTCCAAGTCAATGGGCGATGAGACTGCGAGCTCCGGGGTGAAGAAAGGGAAGAGCCTGCGCAGAAAAATACACCCCTTGTGACATAAACACACCTGTCCGCTTGTCAAAACCCCGTCGTACGTGCTAGAAATGTTGTAATTACCACTGCACCGTGCCCTAAATGCGCACCTGCTGGGAGCCGCTATTCCTAAGATTTACCCGAGAATGATACCAGCAATGAGGCACCTGGAATATAGGGATGGGTTAAAAGAGTTAAATATGTTTTCATTTGAGAGATGTCTAAGGGGGGATATGATAAAGGTAAGGTAAAGTTGGGGGCATACACTGTAGAAGTGCATGGCCTCGGTGCTCATCTCCGTAACATTGGCCCTTGAGCCTGTGGTGGGAGGGAGCCCATTACCCCGGGACACAGGGCCAGTGTGACATCCGGGTTACCACAGTTTACCTTCCCCAGGTTTCCCCAGGTACCCATTTATCAACCAGCCTGAGAGGAATAATGAACAGCTGGGTGAGCTGCACGTCAACTGCCCGGGCTGGGATTTGAACCCGGGCTCGCGGAGTAGAAACCAGGCACGCTGACCACTAGACCACGGAGGCGCTTATGAGGATATGATAGAGCTATATAAAATGTTTTCAGATTGCAATTACTTAGATGTGGATACTTTCTTTACACTAGAGGAGGGAAACAGGACTTGGGGTCATGATAGGAAAATTAGGAAACAAGGGTGTAGGTTGGATTAACGAAAATATTTCTTTAGCCATAGGGTGGTAGATTTCTGGAATGCATTACCAGGGGAGGTAGTATACAGCAGTAGTTTAAATGTGTTCAAAAAGAGGTTAGATAAGTTTATGGATGAAAAGATTTGGTAGGAAGTAGTAGGTGGGATCCAGGGTAGAACACGAGTGGAATGGGCTGGGTGGCCGTGTGGTAGCTGGATGTGGCAAGATTACTGCATTCAAGAGATTAGATGGGCTTGGGGAGGCAGATGATAGGTGCAACACTGCCACTTGCGGTAGGTAGATAGGGGCTGCCAAGTATAGGCCAGTGGGCTTGTTGCGGACCCCTTGCATTCACATTTTCATATGTTCACATACTGCCAGCATTGTGACTTAATTCTATATCTATAATCAATATCCTTCATATAGTAGGAGCACTATATGTATAATCTATATTCTATGTAATCTTACCATGTAAAGTTAGAAAGGATCTCAGACTGAGCTTTCACTGTCTCCCCCTACAGGAGCCCCCTAAACAGCAGCCATGTCTGGGGAGCCGCGGCCCGTTGTGAGGATCCCCAGCATCTTCGACTCAGATGACGACAGCGAGGAAGAGACAACACACTCCCCCATGACCTTCAGAGCCCTCACCACCACCACCACTATCAACACCACCACCACCACCATTACTACTAAACCCATCACTGAGAGCCAGCAGAAGCCTTCTCCTCCAGCCCCATTGGGAACTAAGGAACCACAAAGTCTCTCATCAAATTCTGATAGCGATGGCGAGCCCTTCAGCCCCAAGCCCGAAGAAGCCAAACCCATAAAGCCCATCGGCAGCCCACACGTGCAGTCATCCAGTGAGGACAGTGAGAACTCTGAGGACGAAGGCGGAGGGAAGAATCTCGTCTTCAGCAAGGAACGGAAACTAGAGGAAGAGGAGGAGGAGGAAGATAAAGACGTAACTCTCGTCGCTGATCAAGGTGACAACAACATCAGTCACTCAAGCCCAGAAAACCAGGACGGGAGTGACGATGAGGATGAAGACGATAGCAGCAACAGTGATGACGATGACGAGGATGATAGCGATGACGAACAGGACCGCAGTGGCTCCAGTGTCGAGTACGAAAGCATGACGCTGAGCCAGGAGGGAGGCAGCCACGTGGTGTATAGCCCGGCCACGCCTCTCAGCATCAAGATAACCACCACCAAGAAGGGCGGGTTTGCCATCAGACAGGAGACACCTTCCTTCAGACCTCCATTCCAGGCTCAAGGTGCAAGAGACAAAGAAAAACATACACCGGAACAACATGAAAAGAATCTCCCAGCAGCCAAAGAGAAAGAAATTTTAAAAGAACATGATAAGACAATGATTGAAGGAAAAATGGAGTTGGAGGAAACAAAAAAAGAAGAGAAAGAAACAAAAGTGACTCAGGAAGATGAAATAGAAGAAATTAAAGATGAAAAAGACATAGAAATCTGCAGGAAAAGTTTGCCTCTGCATGAAAAAGTTATGGAAAAGAATGAACACCAGGAAAAAGTGAATGGCGAAGAAGCAGAGGAAATGGACAACAGCAACAAGAACAGCTCCACAAAAACAATAGAGGAGGAAAAGAACGCTCTCTCGGAACAAAAAAAGGAGAACAGGGAAAGGGAAGAAAGGGAGGAGGAGAAAATAGAAGCCATGGACAGCAGTCAAGAGGAAACAGTACCCAAGGAAACAACAAAACACACAACATCTAACCGAAGTGAAAAAAGCGAACCAGTAGAAACAGCAGTGAAAGAATACGAAACTAACATCATTACCAGCAGTAGGTTGGAGGCGATCGAGACCAAAGATGAAAGTGACGGCAGTGACAATGAGGCTCTGGCAATCGAGTCTCCTCTCTCGACGGAAACCAAAGCCAATAAGAAAATAAAGGACGAAATAAATAAAGATAAGGATGAGCCAGTGGAGGTGGAGGAAGAGAAGGATTTGATAGGTAAGGAAGCAGTGAGGGAAAGCCATGTCGGTGAGGAACGAAAATCCTTAGAAGTCGGGGATGAAAAGGAAGAGAGAGAGAAGGAGGAGATGGAGATAGAGGAAAAGGAAGAAGAGAGAGGAGAACACACTGACAGAAAAGAAGAAAAGGAAGAGGAGGAGGGAAAAGAAACACCTTACATAACTACATACAGAAATGAAGAAGAAAAGAAAAGAAAAAGGAGGAGATTGAAGTAGCCCAAATTGACCCTAAAACCACATATAGATATAGAAGAGAAGAGAAGGAAAAAGAAGAAGAGGTACAAGAAACCACATTTAGAAGAGAAGAAAAGGAAGAGAATGAAGAAATACAAGAAACCATATTTAGGAGAGAAGAAAAGGAGGAGGAAGAAAAAGAGGTACAAGAAACAATGTATAGAAGAGAAGAGAAAGAGAAAGAGGAGAAGGAAAGAGAGATACAAGAAACCACATTTAGAAGAGAGGAAAGGGAAGAAAAGAAAAAGAATGAGGAAGAAAAGGAAGAAACACAACAATCCCGAGTAGATAATCAAACCACTTTTACAAGAGTTGAAAAGAACGAAGAAAAGGAAGAAGAAGAAAAGGAAATACGAAAAACTCAAGTTATCACCCAAACCACATTTAGGAAAGAAGAAAAGAAGACAAAGGAAGATAAAGAAAAACATGATGAAAGTGAGGAAGAGTCAGACAAAACCAACACTCGTACAAACACCAAAATACAAGAGGAAAACGAAGATAGAAATGACAACATGGAAGACCAACTGGAGATTATTGATGACGAGGATGTGGAAATGAAGGAACGCGAAGAAGAGGAGGAGGAGGAGGAAGGAGAAGGGAAGAGAGGAAGAGGCCAAGACTCCAGCCGTGCCCGAGACAAGTCACTGCCACCCGCCGCAATTCCTCCACCCGTCGCTGTCGTATTAAACTCAGACAGTGACTCGGAAACAACGATGGATGCCGAGGTTAGTGTGACAGATGATTTTGACACTTTCCTTTTCATTCTCTATTTATTTATTTGTTTATTTATTTATGTTTTGGTGTTAAAATTAAAAGATACTGTTCAATACACTGTTCCCTTCATATTCTTTCTTATTATCTTCTTGTTTTCTTATTTTCTCTTTTCTCCTTTTTCTTCTATTTTCCTCTCCATTACTATTGATACTTTACGACATATATCAGCATTTCCACCCATCTTCCTCTTTCCTTTCTTTCTCCCTTCCTCCTCCTTCTCCTCCCTTCTTCCTCCTTTTCTATCAATATTGACAATAAAGACACACTATTCCCACATTTTTTTACATTTTTTTTAACGTATTTCAATATTTCAACAATCTCTACCCATCCAAAACATCACTTACCTTTTGTTTTTCCGGCAGAAGGCTCGTGACATCATCTCAAAGTCATCGGCCAAGAGGATCAAAGTGCCCTTGAAGGTGGAGGACGTCTACTTGGACTCTGAGGATGACAGCCACAGTAAGTTGACAAGTTTTATGAGTCGCTTTTTGGGTGGGAGTGAGAGTGCTGCTGGAAATAAGGGAAGGGAAGGTTAGGAAGAGAAAAAGGGAAGGGAAGGAATGGACAAGAGGAAGAAAATAAGGGAAGGGAGGTAAGGAAGAAGGGAAATGAAGGAAAAGGAAGAAGAGAATGGAAGGGAAAGGACAAAAAAGGGAAAAAAGAAGGAAAGGAGAGTAAAGAAGGGAACAGAAAGGAAGGAAAAAGGGAAATGAAGGAGAGGAAAGAAAAAAAAATGTAGGAAAGGGAAGGAAAGGAAAGGAAAGGAGAGTAAAGAAGGGAACAGAAAAGGAAGGAAAGGAAAAAAAAAGGGAAATGAAGGAAAGCAAAGAAAAAAAATGTAGGGAAGGGAAGGAAGGAAAGAAGAATGGGAAAGAAGGAAAATGAAAGAGAACATAGGGGCTGGAGTTGAAGAAAAAAGAGGGGAAAGAGAGGGATGGAAAAGAAGAAAGAACAGGAAGAAGTGAAGGGAAGAGCAGAAGAAACATCACACAAATCCATCCTCCATCCTTCAGGCCTGTCCAAACCATCTGGCGAGGGAGGGAGCGAGGGGGGAGCTGCTGGAGGGTGTGAGGGTGGCGGGCTGTCCACCGTGACCAGCGAGACGGAATCTGTGGACCCCGAGGACCAGCGTGACTGCCTCTCCCAGCACAGCAGCTCCAGGGCCAGCAGCACAGACCTATTCAGTAAAGGTATGCAGATTGCTGAGCCTTTTATACATGACGGATTTTATGATTATTTGATTTTCTGACGTGTTATGTTATCTATTGTTTTTATTTATTTATTTTTTTATTTATTTTTTCAGCAGAGGAGTCAGTTCAAGGGCATAAAGAAAGGAAACAAATGTGTGAAAAAAGCCCGGTTAGGTTAAGTTAAGGGTATCTTCAAACACCTGATAGGCCATTCCGTTCCCTTCCTATCTTCTCTTCCTCCTTTCCCTTCTTCTTCCCTTCTTCTTCGCTTTCTTCCTTCTCCTTTCCCTTCCTTGCTTCTTTTTCCCTTGTCTTCTTTTCCTTTCTTCCCCTCTTTCCTCTCCTTTCCTTTCCTGCTTCTTCCCTTCCCTTCTTCTTCCCTTTCTTTCTTCTCCTTTCCCTTCCTTGCTTCTTCCCTTCTCTTCTTTTCCCTTATTCCCATCTTTCCTCTCCTTTCCTTTCCTGCTTCTTCCCTTCTCTTCATTTCCCTTCTTCCCATCTTTCCTTTCCTTTCCTGCTTCTTCCCTTCCCTTCATTTCCCTTCTTCTCATTGTTCCCTTTCCTTCCCTTAGTTACCTTCCCTTCCCTTCTTTTCTTTTCCTACCATTCCCTTCCCTTCCCATCTTCTCTTCCTTCTTCCTTCCTTCCCCCCTTTCCCTTCTCAGTAAGTTGATTATCTTATTTAATTCTTATTTGTCGTGTTATCTTATCTACTGTTTTATTACTTATTTATTTAACCTCTTTTTAACAAGTATCAGATATATTGGGTCGCATAAACCTGGGCATTCTTTATCTGATTATATTGTGTGTGACAGACTATGTACCTTTAGAGAATGGAATCAAGCTCATAATGTCGTGATTTTTCCTTTTCTTTTCACACATATAACTCTTCAGAGGGATGTGAGTATGTGTTCTTATTTTGTATGTTTACCGAATTAAGTTAAGTTCACGATCTTTTCTTCTTCTTTTCTTCTTTTTCTTTATTTATAGTCCATCTTCTCCCATTCTTAGAGCTGGACTTGCAATGATCCTCCTCCATCTTCCTCGGTCAAGTGCTAATCCTTCTTCTATTTCTAACACTTCCAAGTCTTGTTGCACTGTTCATCTCCATAATGATCTGTGGTAAAATGCTTTATCATACGAAGCCCCTATAAGGTGTAAGTGTGCGTGCATATGTGTGTGTGCATTTGTGTGTATATTTTTATCTTGTTATAAGAAAAGGAGCAAATTAAACACATACGTACTTGGTTAACCTGTCTGCTGAGATTGTCAGGGATTTGGCTTTCACTGGTAGCCCGGTAACATATATAAGGAGTGAGTGAGTGACAGTGGGAGCTGATGGACGTGTTGTTTGTGCGCTCTTGAAACTGGTGATTCGACAATGGCGAGCAGCAGGAGCAGGAGTCTGAGAGACGTGTGTTGCGTCTGTGAAGACTTTTCAGGCGATAAGTGGATTGCATGCTGTTTGTGCCCTAAGTGGTGTCATGTGAAGTGTGCTCATCTGACAGGGGTCAAGCAGGATAATATACCCAAAATAAACTGGGTGTGTTCGCCATGCTTACACAAGGCATCTTTAGCAACCAACATTGTGGAAAAATTGGATGAATTTAAGCAAGAATTATCTAAAGAAATATTAGTTGTGAAAGATGAAGTTGAAACTCGGGCACTCAGTGTGAAAGAGAAGTTGGGTGAGGTAACTGATGTACTTTGCGCTGACGAGTCTGAATTGGCTGGTGCCAGCTGGGCTGATGTAGCAAAACGGAGGAGGAAGAAGCATCTCCTTGTCGTGAAGGCCTCTGATCAAGATAAAAAGGCTACTGAGATGAAAAATGAAGTTTCCCAGGCATTACAAGGCATTCAGATTACTGATTCAAGATTCACGAATGGAGGTAACATTGTTATGAACTTTGATGATGAGAATATAAGGAATGAAGCAGCTCAGAAATTAGAAAATGTAGAGCAAGTTAGCACAAAAAGTGTGGGAAAATTAAGGCCAAAGATCATGATCTGCAATGTGCATAAGGAGGAGACCGGGGATAAGATAACTGAGACATTGTTAAACAGGAATGAGTTCCTACACTCGATTCCAGGAGTTGAGGGGAAAATTGAGAAGATTTTCAATAAGCCTGCTGCTGGTGGCACAATGCACTATATTTTGAAATGTGACCCAACTGTTAGAGAGCTGATCCACAAGCATCATGACAAGATAAAACTAGAATGGGGAGTGTATACTGTGAGAGATAGATACCATGCAATCATATGTTATCATTGTCAAAGATACGGCCATCTTGAGGCCAACTGTACTGCCAAGAACAATGGAGAAGCCCCAAAATGTTTCAAATGTGCTGGGGATCATAAATCAAAAGAGTGCTCTATGGCTGAGAGGAAATGCACAAATTATATGAGGTACAAGAAGCCTGAAATCAACCACTTAGCGAATGACCAGTGTTGTGTAGTTCTTTAGACTGAAATTGAGAGAATTCGTAACATAACTGATCATGGCTATTAATTGGTGTTTGAGACTCGAAGATAAATTGAGTGTTAATTGTTCATTGAGTTGGAAATAATCGTTGGACATTAGATTGTGATACTATAAAGAAAATGAAATAATGGATATTTGTGATACTGTAAATAGGAAAGATATTGTGATTGGAATGAACCAAAACATGGCCAAGTGACTATAATGATGCAAGTTTATAAAAAGGACATCAATAGGCTCTCCATGAAAGCAATTAAGACTCATTCATTCGCTACGACGTTGTGAATAAGTGCATATCGAGGATTATTATTGAGGCCAACATCATAATTGTTGACGACCCTGCGGAGTGCTGCGGTGACAGTGGAGTGGGGCCTGAAACCTCATCAACAGTAAACGGTATATAGTCCCAGGTCTTTGCCTCTGTGGTGGATAGTGGAGTGTTTCCCATGTGGTATTGGTATGCTGGATATCCCCTCCCATGGTGCAAGACTACATTTTTCTTCATTGAATTGTAGCAGCCACTTTTTGTTCCACTCCTGTAGGTTGGTGATGTCTTGTAAGAAATCCGCAGTCAAGGGGTTAAGGAGACAAGGGCTGAAGGTAACACACTAAGCACCACAGACTAACACATGACAACCTTTTTCCTGCCCAGTGTCAAGTTGCAGCCCGCGCCCCGAGTCCCCGAGCGACACCCCGTCACGCTCCCGCCAGAGTGCTCGCCCCAAAAAGCCCTTCAACCTCACCCCCACGGAGCTGGCACGCTACATGGAGGCTTTCAAGTCGGGTGAGTGTCTGGGGTCTGGGGAGTGGGGCGTAATTCTTTCTTTTTCTTCTTCTTCATATTATTATTAATTTTTTTTTTTCTTCTTTTTTGGTTTTCTTCTTCATCACTATCTTTTCTCCTTCTTCTTCTTTTTCTTTTTTTTCTTCCTCTTCTTTCAATCTTCTTCTGCTCCTTCTTCTTTTCTTCTTCTTTTTCTTCTTTTTCTTCCTCTTCTTTCAACCTTCTTCTGCTCCTTCTTCTTTTCATCTTCTTCTTTTTCTTCCTCTTCTTTCAACCTTCTTCTGCTCCTTCTTCTTTTCTTCTTCTTCTTTTTCTTCTTTTTCTTCCTCTTCTTTCAACCTTCTTCTGCTCCTTCTTCTTCTTTTCTTCTTCTGTTTCTCCTCCTCCTCCTCCTCCTCCTCCTCCTCCTGGTAATGTTGTACTTTGTGTAGGAATAAAGACGTGATTATATTAGTAAGTTTGATTTATTTTTATTGATTTTATTACTTCTATTATTTTGTTATCCTTGTTATTGCTGGAAAGAATTGAACATTGTAGTAGATTTATTGCATTAATTATTTGTTTATTATTTTCCAGCTGCTTCCTTTACTGTAAAAAAAATAATAATAATAATAAATCGACGCTCCTCTATGTCACGTCTTTTCAGGCTGGCGTCGGGAGATCGTGATGCGTGCCATTCAGAACCCCACCAAGGCAGGAGGGGCCAGGGCGGACATCTACTACTACGCCCCCTCCGGCAAGAAACTCCGGTCAAAGGTTGAGATTGAAGACTACCGTGAGTGAGAAAGGAATGGAAGTTCTCTTGTATTGATTTTTACACCATGGTTGCATAGCCCAGTCAATCAATCAGTATGTTTGTGTTGATTGCTTTATTATGTAACTTTGTCATCACTCTGCTGTCACTCTGTCATCGCCCTTCCTCCCCCAGTGTACCGAGTGGGCATCACGGACCTCACCCTGGACAACTTCACCTGGGTCAAACAGCCGCTGGGGGTGTCGGACCAGTATGAGGTGATCCGACACGCGTCCGCTAAGAGTGCTGCCAGTTTGGTGAGTCTCTTTTCTCCTTCTTCTTTTATTGGTTTACTGTTCGTATTTATCCGTATGAGGTTGGATGGGGTGTGTCTCCCATTTTTGAGCCGGCAGTGCTGTTAGTCTCTCATCTTTCATCTTCTTCTATTGCTTAACGTCCATATTTTTTCTCATGAGGTTGAATGGGGCATGTCTCCCCCACTTTTGATGCTGGCAGTATTGTGAATCTTCTTCCTCTTACTCTTCTTCTTCTATTGCTAAACGTCCATATTTTCTCTCATGAGGTTGAGTGGGGCATGTCTCTCCCACTTTTGATGCTGGCAGTAATGTGAGTCTTCTTCTTCTTCTTACTCTTCTTCTTCTATTGCTTAACGTCCATATTGTCTCTCATGACGTTGAATGAGGCATGTCTCTCCCACTTTTGATGCCTGCAGTAATGTGAGTCTTCTTTTTCTTCTTACTCTTCATTTTTTCTATTTGCTTAACGTCCATATTTTCTCTTATCAGGTTGGATGGGGTATGTGTCCCTCCCTTTCTTTCCCTTCCCTTTTCTTGGGCCATGTTGTTTTCTTCTTTTTTTTCTTCTTATTATTCCTTACAGTAAAGAAGACACCAACAACTATATATAAAAAAATTACCAAAAATTTCTTTGTACGTGCTTTTTGTTTTTCTTTTTTTATATAAAGACACTGAGGACTAAATGTATTTACGTATATAAAAAAGGAAAAAGAAAGAGTCCCTGGATATGAAAACTGAGAGACTGCAACGTTAAAATAAAGAGAATAAAATGATAAAAAGTAAAAGGAAGGAGTGGCATACCAAACAAGTTCACAACAAGTCACCCCTCACTCTCATATTCCAGATCGCCCCACCACGCCGCAAGACAACACCGGGCACCCCAACCTCCACGGGCAGCATCTCCCCAGCCGCCAGCACCCAGCCCTCCTCAGCACCCCCACACAGCACCAGCCACACCCCCAAAGCCACCCCCGTTGTCACCA
Source organism: Eriocheir sinensis (assembly GCF_024679095.1). Classification (NCBI taxonomy): domain Eukaryota; kingdom Metazoa; phylum Arthropoda; class Malacostraca; order Decapoda; family Varunidae; genus Eriocheir; species Eriocheir sinensis. Next base: position 4,038,919 of record NC_066563.1, read on the forward strand.
TCACCACCTACACGAAAACTCCGCCCATGGTCAGAATCCCAGCCAGCGTCAAGGCAATTTCCGGCATCAAGTCCCCGGTCGTGTCCAGCGCTCCGTCGACTGCTAAAGCCTCAGTTTCAGCGTCATCTGTGGCCTCTGCAGCGAGTAAGGGCAGCCCTGGCGTGGTGTACTCCTACGACATGACCACCCCGAGGAAGAGAGGAAGGGGACGACCGCGCAAGTACAGCCAGGAGGAGCCACAGCCAGCCCCGAAACGTGCCCGCATGAAGACCACGCCCGTTGTGAGTTACCTTCCTTCCTTCTCTGCCTCTTTCTGTGTGTTGTTTTCTCCTATTTATGGTTTACTTTTTTTAATGTTTAATCCTGAACCTGTCCGCTGCGATTGGCACAGATTTGGCTTTCACTGATAGCCTGGAAACATAATTATAGTCCCAGGTCTTTCCTTGCCTCTGTGGTGGATAGTGAAGTGTTTCCCATGTGGTATTGGTATGATGGATATCCCTTCCCAAGGTGCAGTACTTTACATTTTTTTTCATTGAACTGTAGCAGCCACTTTTTGATCCATTCCTGGAGCTTGGTGAGGTCTTCTTGTAGGAAATCCGCAGTCAACAGGTTAAAGAATTAAGCATATATATTATTTTTTTTGTCATGTAAATACTTTTTCTTGTTGGTGATGTTTGTTTTATGCATAACAGTGATTATTGTTTTATGCATAACAGTCATTATTGTGTTTTCCCCTTCCAAGGTTCCTGTCAGTCTCAAGAAAGGTGCTGGGCGGGGAGACATCACATCCCCGCTGCCACCACCACCACCGCCACCACCACCACTGCCACCACTGCCCCCACCGCCCACCTCCACTCCAGCAGCACTCCCAACCAGCCCCGCCATGCAGCACCTGCAGCACCACACTCCCCCTGCACAAGGTTAGTGCCAGTGCTGGAATGAACGTTTAATATCCTTACCTTATCTTTATACCAACACTTTATCATCGTACTGTTAGGAATTGCACGAGAAACCAGCCAGTCAGTTAGCTGGCTGGTCACCATCCCATCTATTCATCCAGTCAGCCAGCCATCTGTGTGTCTATCCAACCTTTCATTCGACTGTCTATTCATCTTTCCATTTAAGCCAGTCAAGCAGTAATCCACCCATTCACTCAGCCATATTTACCCGTCCGCTGTGATTGGCACGGATTTAGCTTTCACTGGTGGCCTGGTAACATATACTCCCAGGTCTTTCCCTGCCTCTGTGGTGGATAGCAGAGTGTTTCCCATGTGGTATTGGTATGCTGGATATTCCCTCCCAAGGTGCATGACTTTACATTTTTCTTCATTGAATTGTAGCAGCCACTTTTTGATCCATTCCCGTAGCTTGGGGATGTCTTCTGGTAGGAAATCCACAGTCAAGGGGTTAACAACCTTTCAGTCAGCCAGCCAGCCATATAACCGTCTGTTCAACTAGCCGGCCAGCCACTCACCCAATTAACCTCTCTTTCAGCCATCAGCCAGAATAATAATAATGAAGATAGTAAAGATAGTAATAGCGATAATGCCACAGGGATGAGCATGAGTGTCCAGCGGCCGATATTACCGACGCCAACCCCAAGACCAAGGCAGCCGGCACGGAAGACCAAGGATCCGGTTGTCACCACAGGCCACATCACCTCCCTGCCGCCTGGACCGCCCAAGATACTAACCCCAATGTAAGGAGTTTATTTATTTTATTTATTATTTTATTTTATTTATACATCACCTCCCTTCTGCTCTCTCCCCCAAAGCTACTAACCCCAATTTAGGCTTTTATTTTTATTTTTATTTATTTATTTATTTGTTTATATTTTATTTATTTATTTTACCTATTTATTCTAATTCTTCCCATGACTTCTGGCATCTAGCCAAAAATATCTCCAATTTCACCTCTTCCTCTTTCCCCCCTCTCCTTAACCCTGACGGCAGCACTGCCGTCTCATATGTCTCTAAGGCTGAACTCTTCGCTCAAACTTTCTGTAAGAACTCCACCCTGGACGATTCTGGGCATATTCCTCTGACTCCTTTATGCCTGTTATTAAGATTCTTCCAAATAATGTTTTCTATGCCCTCTCTGGCCTCAACTCTCAGAAGGCTTATGGACCTGATGGAGTGCCTCCTATTGTCTTTAAAAACTGTGCTTCTGTGCTGACACCCTGCCTGGTCAAACTCTTTCGTCTCTGCCTATCAACATCTATCTTTCCTTCCTGCTGGAAGTATGCCTTTGTACAGCCTGTGCCTAAGAAGGGTGACCGTTCCAATCCCTCAAACTACCACCCAATAGCTTTACTTTCCTGTCTATCTAAAGCTTTTGAATCAATCCTTAACCGGAAGATTCAAAAGCACCTTTCCACTTCTAACCTTCTATCTGATCGCCAGTATGGATTCCGCAAGGGGCGTTCTACTGGCGATCTTCTTGCTCTCTTAACTGACTCTTGGTCATCCTCTCTTAGCCGTTTCGGTGAAACTTTCTCTGTTGCGCTAGACATATTGAAAGCCTTCGATAGAGTCTAGCACCAGTTTTTGCTTTCTAAACTGCCCTCTTTCGGATTCTATCCCTCTCTCTGTTCCTTTATCTCCAGTTTCCTTTCCGGCCGTTCTGTCTCTGCGGTGGTAGACGGTCACTGTTCTTCCCCTAAACCTATCAACAGTGGCGTTCCACAGGGCTCTGTCCTATCACCCTCTCTCTTCCTGTTATTCATCAATGATCTTTCAATAACAAACTGTCCTGTCCACTCATACGCCGACGACTCCACTGCATTATTCAACTTCTTTCAATAGAAGACCATCACAACAGGAAGTACACGACTCCAGACTGGAGGCTGCAGAACGCTTAACCTCAGACTTTGCTATCATTTCCGATTGGGGCAGAAGGAACCTTGTGTCCTTCAATGCCTCAAAAACTCAATTTCTCCGCCTATCAACTCGACACAATCTTCCAAACACCTGTCCCCTATTCTTTGACAACACACAGCTGTCACCGTCTTCAACACTAAACATCCTCAGTCTATCCTTAACTCAAAATCTCAACTGGAAACTTCATATCTCCTCTCTCGCTAAATCAGCTCCCTCAAGGTTGGGCGTTCTGTATCGTCTCCGCCAGTTCTTCTTCCCCGCGCAGTTGCTATCCATATACAGGGGCCTTGTCCGCCCTCGTATGGAGTATGAATCTCACGTGTGGGGAGGCTCCACTCACACAGCTCTTCTGGACAGAGTGGAGTCTAAGGCTCTTCGTCTCATCAGCTCTCCTCCTCCTACTGATAGTCTTCTACCTCTTAAATTCTGCCGTGATGTTGCTTCTCTTTCTATCGTCTATCGATATTTCCACGCTGACTGCTCTTCTGAACTTGCTAACTGCATGCCTCCCCCCCCTCCCGCAGCCCTGCTGCACACGACTTTCTACTCATGCTCATCCCTATACTGTCCAAACCCCTTATGCAAGAGTTAACCAGCATCTTCACTCTTTTATCCCTCACGCTGGTAAACTCTGGAACAATCTTCCTTCATCTGTATTTCCTCCTGCCTACGACTTGAACTCTTTCAAAAGGAGGGTATTAGGACACCTCTCCTCACGAAATTGACCTTTCTTTCGGCCACCTCTTTTGATTCTTTTTTGGGAGCAGTGAGTAGCGGGCTTTTTTCATACTATTGTTTTCTTTTCTTTTTTTGTGTGCCCTTGAGCTGCCTCCTTTGTTGTAAAAAAAAAAAAAATGAATGCAGCTTTACAGGTTTACTGATTTTTATTTTCTGGTTTTGTATTTATTGACTTTTTTTCATATTTACTGAAGGTATTTACAGATTTCATATTAATAAACTTCATATTATCTAACTCTCTTATAATTACTGACTTCATATGAACTAACTTTTTACGTACTGGCTTCACATTAACTAACTTCCTCATATTTACCGACTTCCCATTTCTCGATTTCACATTTCCCTACTTTATTCACAACTTGCATTGCTTTTGTCCGCTAGGTTGATGGGAGGCGCCCGGCAACGCACCTTCCACTGCACCGGCACATGTCCGCTGGGGGGTGGCTCAGTGCCGTGTCTTCAGTGCGTCAAGTGCCTCTGTCTCTTCCACCCGGAGTGCACATGTATGCCGCCCCAGATAGTGACCATCATCCAAGCCGGAGCTGCAAAGTTCCTCTGCCCGGTGAGATGCTGTGTCCCTTTGTCTCTATTTTCCTTGCATCTACTCCCTCTATTCTGTAATATTCCCTAATCCTTCTGTGGTTTTGATGAGCACTAGGTTCTTTATCCTATCTACAGGGGGTCCTTGTGTAGTGCGGCGACTTTGCCTGATGAACGAGCCTCCCATAACCCAGTTAGCCAGCGGGGTACCTCTTTGGCTGACTCGGTAGGGAGTGGCCCTCTCGTCAGACTGGTCGCGAGTTCAATCCCAGGCAGCCGGCGAATACCCTCACCTGGTCTTGATTAATTTCTCGTGTGTTTCGATACACGCAGAGGTCGTGTTGGAGAAGAGAAAAAGAGAAATCAAAACTCTCAGGGCATGACAGTGGTGGCATAGCGGTGGGCATCCTCTCCTGCAATTCTGTTGAGTTTTCCTGTAGCAGTAACAGGTAGGATGGCCATGCTCTCCGAGGGTAATAGAAAATGGGAGAATTGGAGATATGTCTGAAAGGGACATTGTGGAGTTATGTCTCAAAGGGACATTGTCAACACACAAATTCATCTGCATAGGGGGGAAAGCCATGTAGTGCGGCGACTATGCCTGATGAACGAGCCTCCCATAACCCATTTAGCCAGGGGGGTACCTCTTTGGCCGACTCGGTAGGGAGTGGCTCTCTCATCACGCTGGTCGCGGGTTCAATCCCAGGCAGCCAGCGAATACCCTCTCCTGGTCTTGATCAATTTCTCGTGTGTTTTGATACACGCAGAGGTCGTGTTGGAAAATAGAGGAAATAGAAAAATAAGCTCTCGGGGCATGACACTTGAGTTAAGACGTCCTCGACCTACGACATTTGGAGGTTGCGACACAACCCCCATAAATTATCAAAAATCCTAGTTTTGACTTATGACATTTGTGTCATAATTACAAACTTCATGCGTGAACTAGTTCATGACTGCAGCAATAAGAATATGTGGTCATGCAGCACTTGACCGAGGAAGAAGGCAAGCTCATTTCCCGCTGTGTGACACTTTGGTTTGTTGTGCTTTCACTCTCTTTGGTATGTGTTCTTTATTCATTGACTCTTGGCCTTCATCGTGTCTCCCAAGCATAAGGCAGACTCTTCTGACAGCAGTGCTTCCAAGAAAAGGAAAACCATCACAATGGAAGGGAAATTAGACATTGTGAAACCATCGGAAAAGGGAGAAACTTTGATTTGAGGGTTGGTGCTGACAGTTCCTACTAATAAAGGATATGTGTTTCAACTTACATACAGAATCGGGTAACAATGTGTTGTAGGAACGGAACTCTGTCATAAGGCGAGGATGCCCTGTATTTATTCTGCCTCTGTTCTACTTCTTCATGTACCCTCTATCCTGGAATCTTCTCTAATTCCTCTGTGATGAAGAGAAAGAGAAAAATAACAAAGGAAAACTAAGACAACCAGACCAAAAACAAGCTTCCATAATACCCACAGAACTGCAGTCCACTCCACAATTTGCTCCTCCATGCCTTCCTCATCCTGTCCTTTCTTCTTCCCTCCATGCCTTCCTCATCCTGTCCTTTCTTCTTCCCTCCATGCCTTCCTCATCCTGTCCTTTCTTCTTCCCTCCATGCCTTCCTCATCCTGTCCTTTCTTCTTCCCTCCATGCCTTCCTCATCCTGTCCTTTCTTCCTCCCTCCATGCCTTCCTTTATTCCATCATAATAACAACAGGACAAAAGTAAACATCTGTCATCCCCACAGAACTGCTATCGAGAGAACAAGGAGAACGTTGGCTCCAACAAGTGGGTTCTGCCGGAGCCCTTTGAACCCCTTGCCCACGACCCTTCCTCAGCATCCTCAGACACAGAATCGGAGGACGAGACCACCGGAGGACGTCAGTCGGAGAAGGAGGTGTGGGTTGAGAACTATACCCGGGTGTGTCTGCGACCTGATACACCCCCCACGCCTCCCTCCTCGCCTTCCCCCTCGCATAGGTAAGTGAAAGGGGAAAGTTAACGGCCATCATCTGTTGTTAAGTCATAAGGTTTTATTTTTTACCCCTCTTTTTTATTGTTATTTTGTTATTGGTAACTCATATGGTAATTTTTATTTATTTATTCATTTATTTATTTATATATATTGTGTGTGTGTGTGTGTGTGTGTAAGGTCACTGTCACATTATCTATTTCAATACATATGTTTTTTCCTCTCTTCCAGTGGTGCACCAACCGTGTTCTTTCTGTATAATTCAAGTGTGTCTTCATGTCCATAAAATCCCTTTCCCCATCCTTTTCCAAGCTCAGTTCGGATTCTACACTTTATATGACGCAAAGTTTCCTATACTCAATTGCCACACTCCCCAAGAGGCTCAAGTGTAGAGTCCTTAACCCGTCTGCTGCGATTGGCATGGATTTGGCTTTCACTGGTAGCCTGGTAACATATAGTCCCAGGTCTTTCTCTGCCTCTGTGGTGGATAGTGGAGTGTTTCCCATGTGGTATTGGTTTGCTGGATATCCCCTCCCAAGGTGCATGACTTTACATTTTTCTTCACTGAATTGTAGCAGCCACTTTTTGTTCCATTCTTGTAGCTTGGTGATGTCTTCTAGTAGGAAATCCACAGTCAAGGGGTTAACTTGGTGTAGTTGTCAGAGAGGGCATCATCAGGTGCAGCTTGAAAGTTGTGTCATAACTCGAGAACCATTTGCAGCCTTGGTCCGTGGCGGGGAGACGGGAGTGACTCGAGGCAAGATCAGATTGGTGAACATTCCCAGCATAGCAGCCAGTCCGGGGAAAGTGAGTCCATGAGGCTTGTTGTGTGTGTCTGTTGATTGGGAAGGGTGAGAGACTTAGACAGAACTGCCAGGCTTATTAAAAGTAAACTAATAAACACATTGACCCTGGAACACATTCAATTTTTTTTTTTTACAGTAACACATTCATGGTCACTATTTTGTATCAATTTTTGGACAATGAAAAACAATACTTACAGTTCCTTTTATTAATTTTGTAAGACATCACCTGAAAATTTAATTTAATCTTTCAACGATAGTCTGAAAGAAAAAAAGAAAAAATGCAATTTTTTGTGGGTAACTAAAAAAAATGGAAAAAAGTTTTTTTTTTTTTTCTAGAAAACATTAAATCTCAGACTCTAGGTATAATTAGGAGATGTCCATTGACCAGTGGGCAGCAAGGGGGTGAGGGGCAGCACCGTGACCCGCAGCCTCCTAGCAGCACAACATCTTGTTGGTGGAACTGTCAAAGGGAACACATTCGTGGACACTATTGTGCTACAACCTTCATTATCTGACAAACAGAGTAAAAGAGCACACACCAACCACCTTCCACCAAACAGCACATCATTTTAGGAAGTTATAGGGGGCCCCACCCGTTTATCCTGCATAGAGCACATGTGCCACGCGCGCAAAGTTGAGATGGGTCACAATCGTGTCCTCGAATGTGTTCCAGGGTTAAGGATACATACTTTTGTAAAATGTATAGTGAGGAAGAAATAGCTATACAAAGTTACTAACCTCCAAATTTGGTCAATGAAACCTCATACAGCTTTGGAATTTCAGTTAACCAGTGAGGAATGATTGACTAAAACTATAATAGAACTTCCCTAAAACCTCTCGTCCATCCTTGGCAGTGTCGAGAGGCATGGCGGCCATGGGTTGCCTGCCACCACACAGCATGGGCAGCCAGCTCGTTCAGATCCAGCAGCCAGGCTCGACGACACCCTGCTTCTTCCTGGTGCAGGGGAGGCCTGGAGCGCCTGGCGGGGAGCTGGTGCCCATGCCCGGCACTGGCATGGGAGTGGGCAAAGGTATGCAGCCTGTCATCCTGCCCAGGTTCATGGACCATCAGCAGCAGGTTCAGATGTCCGGCCCACTCATGATGCAGCAGCAGATGTTCCGCTCCGCCGTGCCCTTACAGATGCAGCAGCAGGACCTCCCTGCCCCACACAAGCAGGAGACGCCCTTCGGCAAGCACTACAAGCAGTACTGTGAGGTGAGACGCTCGGCACACTCACAGGGAAATAGGGAAGGAACGTTACTGGTTTTATAGGGTGAAATATAACTCTTTTTTTACTATTATTTTAAAGCCTTAGAGGGTCAACTTATATATGAGATAGACCTCTAGGCAAACATCTACACTGTACTGCACTCCTAGCATTTCCATTTATCTTTTGTAGGCCATTCTTCTATGCCTCAAAGTGAAATAAAACTCTCATTATCACTACTATATTAAAGCCTTGGGGAGTCAACTAATATATGAGATAGACCCTTAGGCAAGCTCTGGACTCCTTTTATTTCTGTTCGTACGCCGTTTTTCTATATTCCCCAATGCAAACTAAAACTATCATTGTCAGTATTGTATTTTAGCTTTGTGGGGTCAACTTATATAAGAGCTAGACTTTTAGGCAGCATATATACTGTACTGCAGGCCATCATTCAGAGAGAAAGCAGCTTCCTGGGCGAGCTGAGCCAACGCTACCTGCTGCTGCGACACGTCTTCAAGTACCTGTCTGTGAGGGACCTGCTAGTGGCCTCGCAAGTCTGCATGCTGTGGCGCGACCTGGCACTCAGCCCTTCCCTGGTTAGTGCTACCCTCCTGTCACCTATCACTAGACTCTCTCCATCCTGCTATCCATTTTAAAGAGAAAGGGGATCTGTATTACCTTTTCATCAACAATTTCAGAGGAATCTACTGTTTTTCATTCTTGGAGCAGCATTTTGTAAACGTTCATAGCTTTTTTTTTTTTTTTTTTTTTTTTTTTTTTTGTGTGTGTGTGTGTGTGTGTGTGTGTGTGTGTGTGTGTTGCCTGTAGCGCCAGTGAACCTTCTTGAGGGGCCTTATGGACGACCCCAGCCCGTTAGTGGCGCTGGCTAATTTTATTTATAGTGGCTGCCGTGATGTATGACTCCTGCTTGGCCTATGCTGCCCCCCGGTGTTCCTCTTGACCGAAGTCACTGAAGTTAAGGTTGCCCACAATTAGCCCTGATCTGTCTTAGTTACCATAGAAAATGATTATTATGACGGTTGTGTTTTCTGTTTTAAGTGGGAGACGGTGAGGTTGCGGAACGTGTGTGTGACAGACTGGAGTGAGTTTGCGAGGTTCCTGGACCAGCGGAACACCAAAAACCTGGACCTGAGGAAGATGAGGCTCAAGGAAGTGGATATTACCAAAAGGGTGAGAAAGTTATGTATAGTTTTGTGTGTTTGAGGCAGTTTCTAGGTTGGTATTTTCAAATCCTTCTGCCTCTCACATCAGCTATTTCCAAAAGCTAAAAGGGCGACCAGTTGGATTCTAATGAGTGTTCTTTTAAGTTCATGGGCACAGAAGAAGGGTCAAACTAGCACCAGGGCCATCAAACTACCCCTGGAAATGCCTCCTAAAACTCCTATTTTGAAAGCCTCATCAGATCTTTGTGTATATGAAGTTTGAGCATATGACTGCTACTAATGCATTGTGAGTACTCATAAATAAAAATAATCTTCAACAGAGCTCAAAGAATGGAGGAAAACACAAACTCAAAGTCAAAGGGAGTTCCAGTATAACACAAGAAGCCAACACAAGCTCAGAATCCCTCAAGAAATCGCCCAGGGACTCACTCACCCACCAGGACCCAAGCACAAAGAAAGCTCGAGGGGTGAACGAGAACCAGGAATCGTCACACAGGAACCACCACCCACCGAACAGTGCAGACGATGGCGAGTCTTCACTAACCCGTAATAGACCTGGTGATATCTACGAGTCTTTGAGCCGGAAAGTTAAAGAGGAAGAAATGGAGGTAGACGAGGATAAGAGAAGTGATAGTCAAAGCAGTGGAGAGCTTTGCATGGACTGTGAGGAAGAGGAAAAAGAGTTAAAAGACAGCACCAGCAATAGGGGAAAAGAAAGCACTCTGAAATCTAACGAAACTCGAGCAGGTAAGAATTTCAGTAGTCATTAATTAGTAAACCCTGTAGGAAAGAAAGTGTTAAGGAAATGCTTTGGTACTTGTAAGAAGGAAAAGGAGTCAGTCAGATATTAAAGGAAAGAGAGAAGAGAGAGAGGGAGGGGAAGAGAAGAGAGAGAGAGAAGAGAAGAGAAGGGAAGAGAAGAGAAAAAAAGGAAAGGGAAGAGAAAAAATAAGGAGAAAGTAAAGGAAAGAAAAAGTGTGAGAGAGACAGAGAAAGAAAGAATGAGAGAGAGAGAGAGAGAGAGAGAGAGAGAGAGAGAGAGAGAGAGAGAGAGAGAGAGAGAGAGAGAGAGAGAGAGAGAGAGAGAGAGAGAGCAAAAAAGAAAAAAGAAAGGGAAAAAAATAGAAAGGACAGTAAAAAAAAAAGAATAGGAAAAATAAAAGGAAAAAATATACCATGAGAGAAAGAAATGGAGTCACCCCCCTTCACCCCCTCTCTAACCCCACCCCCTCACTCCCTCTCTTAACCCCTCTAACCCCCCTCACCCCACCCCCTCACTCCCTCTCTTAACCCCCATCACCCCACCCCCTCACTCCCTCTCTTAACCCCCCATCACCCCACCCCTTCCTCCCCACTCTAACCCCCCTTCCCTCACCCCCTCAGGTCATCAGGAGGCACAGTGGCAGGATATCTTTGGTGCGCTGAGTCTGGTGCGGTGCCTGCGGGGCGTGACGCTGCCCTCCTGCCCCGGCCATGTGCTGCAGCTGCTCCTCGCCTCGTGTCGGCACCTCACCTGCATCAACGCCATGGACCTTAGACACCCCTCCGGTCCTATCAGGTAGGGCGTCTTTTTTTATTTTTTTATTTATTTATTTTATTTTATATATATATTTATTTTACTCTTTCTTTCTTTCTTTCTTTAGTTAGTTAGTTAGTTTTCTTTTTCTTTCTTTTTCTTTTTGTCATTTTTTGCTCCTTCCTTTTCTATTTATTTTATTTTTCCTCTATAGCTAGATGTATTTTTTTTGCGATTGGCACAAATTTGGCCTTCACTGGTAGCCTGGTAACATACAGTCCCAGGTCTTTCTCTGCCTCTGTGGTGGATAGTGGAGTGTTCCCATGTGGTATTGGTATGCCGGATATCCCTTCCCAAGATCTATGACATTACATTTTTCTTCATTGAATTGTAGCAGCCACTTTTTCTTCCATTCCTGTAGCTTGGTGATGTCTTCTTGTAGGAAATCTACAGTCAAGGGGTTAAGGAACACATTACCTCATAGCTGCGGATTGGCTCACCCTTAGGCTATTCATATACTTATTTACTTAGTTTATACATCATTTTCATAATTTATTTTCCTCTCTCTATGGCCAGGTTCGACCCAGCGTACCTCATGGAAACGGCGGACCTCACAGAACTGCGGATTGGCTCCCCCTCTGGCTTCTCCCTCACCACTAACTTCAACTTCATCAAGCTGCAGAAACTCAGAGTCCTGGTAGGTTAGTGGTAGTAGTAGTAGTAGTTGTAGTAGTAGTTTCATTGTAGTGGTTATTTTAATAGTAGGGTAGTTTTATTTTTTTTAGATCTATTGATTGTGTATTTTTGTCTTGGTATCTTGCTTATATATTTAGTTTAGGAAAATGTAAGGTAATTGATCTAGCAGCTGTAATAGTAGTAGTAGGAGGAGGATTGGAAGAAGTTATAGTAATAGTTGTAATAGTAGTAGTAACAGCAGTAGCAACAGTAATTCATAGCAGTAATAATGGTAATACTAGCTATAATCACTACTTTTTTGTCTTATTTTTCATGGTAAGAGAATACAGACTAATTATAAAACAAAAACATAATATAATGCCCAAAACAACAACATGCAACACCCATAAGAAAATAAACCAAGATACACCAACAAGAAATACATCAAACTTATTAATGAGTGTTTCTGCAACCATTCCTATTCCCTGAAGCAGCAGTTCATACCTTCCCCTTCCCTGCAGGTGATGCGGGGCCTGACGGGGGACAGCTGGCCATACCTGGGGACCAACCTTACAACCCTGCAAGTGGGCCCCATCAAGACCTTCACTGCCAGGACTTGGGCAAACCTGGGCAGCATGACCAGTGAGTTGTTATTTATTTATTTATATATATTTTTTTTTTTAAGTATAGGAAACGGCTCAGGCAAAAAACGTATAAGTGAGTTAGATTTTTGCAATAAAGGAAGCAGAAGATTTTTCATGGGTACAGATTTATTTTCAAGAAAAAACACTACATTATCAACATCAATTTGAATTTCACACTGCTCTTCTTATAGCAACATGGCACCTGTGATCATCTCCATCAAACTCTTCTATCAAAATCTATGGCTCTGGTGGTGACTGACCTGTGACCTGTTCCCCTAGACCTGCAAGCACTGTGGCTGGAGGATGGTGGGTCGCTGTTTGACTCCAGTGTCTGCGAGGGCCTGAGTCGCTTGACCAGCCTTCGTCGCCTCTGCCTCTTCAACTTCGTGGTGGGGCCGAAACTTGGAAATGCCCTCAAAAAGCTGCCACGTCTTGACCGCCTTTTCGTGCTTCCTGTGGGCACTGAGGAGGTGGGTGCCCACTTAGCCTTATGTTTGTAGGGTCTAACCTGCTGTCTCTCTCTCTTCCTTGTCCATGTGAGGAATAGAATGTGTGATTTTTCTCCCTCTCCTGTTTAACTCATTTATAATGATGACAAAGATAGTGCAGTAGAAATGGCAGCTGCATTGTCCTTGATATCTGGTAATTATGGAGGAAGGGAGGGATGGAGGGATTGAGAGAGAAAGGAGATAGACTGGGAAATACAGAAAAAAAGCAGAAATAGGAAATGAGGCGGTGACTGAGTGGTTAGTATACCGACGCTGTGTCCAGGAGGATGCAGGTTCGAGTCCTGCCTGCTGCCACAGTTAGGATTTCTCAGTCACTGCTGAGTGGCCCAAGGCTACCCACATGCTGTCCTGAAGACTACCTATCAACCTTGACTCTAGATTCTCTAGAGAGAGGATCAAAGATGAGTTCTGGGGGGCAGCATGAGCCAAGCAAAACAGCACCTCTATAAATACTTGCCTGCCCCACAATGGGCTGAGGCCAATTATCAGGCCCGGCCAAGAAAACCTACCCCAGCCATAGGCCGAAAGCCCGAAACAAACAAACAAAATAAAATCTGGATGAGTAGAATTACATCCTTTATTTAAGCTGATTAAGTGTCTGGAAACCACTAGAATTCCCCATTTATATTACTCACAGTTAATATATATATTCTCACGTCTCCTTATCCTGCACCCAGGCTAGCATCGTGAGTCAGAATGGCAACATGCTGGCAGCGGTGGAGGTGCTGCGCCACGTGGAGGAGCTGGTCTGGGCCGTCCATGCCAGTGACGTCTACTTCTCCGGAGGCTGTGACTGCATCCGCATGTCACCCAACGACTCTAAGGTATGTTATTTATTTATTTATTTATATTTTTTGAATTTATTATTTTTTAACAGCAAGGGAAGCAGTTCAAGGGCAAAAACAGGGTAGGAGAAACACGAGGAGGGAATGATCACCTGTTTGTATACCCTGCTTCAACTAGTATACAGAGGGCATGTATCTATCCCATTGTCTTTGTATATAAAATAGATCTAATTTATTTTCTCTTCATATAGATCCAATGCATTTTCTTTCTCCTCTCCGTAACACCAGATGTACAAGGGGATGCAAGTGAGCCCTGAGATCTCTACTTAACCTTGTATCCTCTTTGTATAGTATAGATCTAATATACTTTCTCTTCCATACAAATCTAACACATGTTCTTTCTTTCCTCTATTCACCAGATGTACAAGGGAATGCAAGAGAGCCCTGATAGCAACCTGTGATCTCTACCTAACCTTTTATCCTCCTTGTATAGTATAAATCTAATATATTTTCTCTTCCATATAGATCTAACACGTTCTTTCTTTCCCTAACACCAGATGTACAAGGGAATGCAAGAGAGCCCTGATAGCAACCTGTGATCTCTACCTAACCTTTTATCCTCTTTGTATAGTATAAATCTAATATATTTTCTCTTCCATACAGATCTAACACGTTCTTTCTTTCCCTAACACCAGATGTACAAGGGGATGCAAGAGAGCCCTGATAGCAACCTGTGGTCCCTGCCAAAGCTGGAGATGGTGTTGAAGAGGCAGCTCCCTCACTCCAACATGCGGATTATTAAACTGGACCCAACAGCCGCCTCACATCTCGCTCTGGCCACACTCTGAACAGCCCATCCTTGTCTTAGTCATTTACTGCTTCACATCCCCCTCTGGTGTTCTAAACAACCCTTCCTTTTCTTCCTCTTATACTGCTTCTCGTTACATTCTGTAACTCTAAACAGCCTCACTATTTTGTATTCCAGTACCTTATCTTTTTAACTATTCCCTGGCCAGTCTCTAAACAGCCTCTCCTTGCCTTCTTATATGCTTCATGTTCCTCTAAGTCACTCTAAACAGTCTAACTTTGCATCTCAGTACCTTATCTTTTTAACTATTCTTGGGCCAATGTCTAAACAGCCCATCCTTTTCTTCTTAAACAGCCTCACTTTGCATCAACATACCTAATCTTTTTAACTATTCTCTGGCCAGTCTCTAAACAGCCTCTCCTTGTCTTCTCATATGCTTCCCGTTCCTCTAAGTCACTCTAAACAGTCTCACTTTGCATCTCGGTACCTTATCTTTTTAACTATTCTTGGGCCAATCTCTAAACGGCCCCTCCTTTTATTTTTCTTAAACTGCTTCCCTGTTCCCTTATGTCAAGCTAAACAGCCTCATTTAGCATCAACATACCTAATCTTTTTAACTATTCTCTGCCCACCCTCTAAACAGCCTCTCCTTGTCTTCATCTTAAACTACTTCCCATTCCTTTTACGTCACTCTAAACAGCCTCACTATCTTCTATCCTAGTACCTAATCTTTTTACTTCACTCTCATTCCCTGTTGCTCTTGAAAGGGATTTGATCCTAAAACCACTGATTCTCTTCATATCTTATCTTGGCCATTCACTAGAGGTTCTTATGGCATATTTAAAAAGTAGAGATATGCTGCTCCCTTTCCATTCCTTCTTATTCTGCTCCCTATCCACCCTTAGGCATTCACTAGAGGTTCTCATGGTATATTTAACCCCTCTGGGACCAGCAGCGGTGGTAATCTTGGTGCTGCCAGGACAGGCCCTCCAGCGCTAAACACCAAAAATAGCCTACAATGAACGAGCAAAATTTAATGAAACAGACTTTGTACTCACTATTAAGTCTTCCTCTTTCTAATGTTGCCATCCAGAAGTCTCTGCATGCCATGGTTATGGAGAGACCGCATTGAAGAGGAGAGAATTATGGCGGGAACAGCCATGCGTCCATTTTGGCTGCTTGGCCATGGCTAGGTTGTAATGAAAACGGGTGCCCCAAGCTCTATTTACACAAGCTAGTCTATAATATAAGCTCCCTCCATGCAATAAACCCCCTATTGTGTGTGGTTAGCATAGGGTTGCCACCTTGACATCAGAAAAATATGGAACATCTCGTTCTCCAATACGGAAAGAATCTGTATTTTAAAGGACGGGTGGCAACACAAAAATTTCTGACAGTCGTAGCCTGCTGCTTGTGGAGGCAGGAGGAAGGGGGGTCGTGTACTGTACACATATTTGACAAACATAATTTTACGGCCTGTTTTTTTAGATTAACCGAAAAATGCCATCACTACAGCTTTAAAATGCTGAATTTTATCTGCTTGCCCATTCAGACAGACATATACGGAACAAATGGAGTTCCGTATTGGTTCAAAACGGAACACACCATTTCATTCTCCAATACAGAACGATTCCATATTTTAAGGGATGGGTAGTCACCCTAGGTTAGCGGGAGGGTAATACATGTGGTGTTCAGGTCCGAGGGTGGGAGGGTGCGGGCAGGAAATCAGACTCATCAGAATCAGTGTCACTGTTTTTTGCCATGATAAGAGCAGAGCAGAGACTGACAGAATAGCCAAACTAATTCTCGGGCAGAGTTCCCAATAAGTGAATTACAAAAATAAGCGAAATGTAGCTAAATGTGGCATAAAAACAGCAAGGCTGTTATAACCGCCTCTGGTCCTTTAGGGGGTTAAAGGTTAGAAATACACTGCTTCCTTTCCTTCTTATGTTGCTTCCTATCCACCCTTGGCCATTCAGTAGAGGCTTTCATGGCGTATTATTTAAGAGGTAGAATCAAGCTGCTCCCTTTCCATTCTCATAATTCCAAGGCCATATATTTAAGGCTCTTTTGAGATAGCACCAAGAACCCACTTGTCTTTACTACTCTCTGTCCCTTAGTATTCCCTCTCTTAAGGGTGATAGTGGCTTAAACCTGAGATGAATAAGGGAAGATGGAGTTGCAGAAGAGACTAAAAGGTTAAGGGATAGTTCGATGAAAGAGTAAAAGGGGAAAGAAGGGAGAAGAGAAAAGAGAAGAATAGGTGGAGATGAAGATGTGAAGACTTATGAAATCAATGAAAACAACAGCCTTCAAACCTGACAATCAGAGATGAAAAAAATGAAAATTGACTAAAAAAAAAGACTTGAAGATTGAAAAAGAGTCTAATAAGAGAAAAAGTAGAGAAAAGGAGGATCAAAAAATACATCAGCCTCCAATCTTGACAACCCGAGACTGAATATGAAGTAAGACGAGTGATTTGAAGATTGAGGAAGAGTTTGATAAGAGAAAAAGGCAAAGAAAAGTCCCATGCAAGCAACAGCCTTCACTTTGCACCACTGAACAGCTCGCTTGCTCTTTTCCTCGACCGTTTGACATGCATCTGTGCCGTGTCCAAGTACTGGGGCGCCAACACAGGTAAAATCCATGCTGTCCCTGTTGGTATGACTGATCTGAATAACTAGCATAGAGGTGGAGTTGCTGACTAACACGATGGATGGTGAGATGGTATAGGCGTTGTCCCCCTGATATAAATACAGTACGTTGAAAGGTAGTATGAACTGTATGTGAAGTTGGTTATATCTGGGTAATTATCATAGCGGCAGAGTGGCTGACTAACACAATGGATGACGTGATAGCCATTGTCTCGCTGATATAAAAACAGTACGTTGAAAGGTAGTCTGAACTGTATGTGAAGTTGGTTATATCTGGGTAATTATCATAGCGGCAGAGTGGCTGACTAACACAATGGACGACGTGAAGGTAGCCATTGTCTCACTGATATAAAAACAGTACGTTGAAAGATAGTCTGAAATGTATAAGTTGGTAATATCTAGCATAATTTTTTTCCACTATTAAGGTTCCTAAGGTCCTATACACACTGGGTATTATATTAAGTAAAAATAGTTAGTTTGAGCTCCCTCTGTTGCATTTCTGTGTACATAATAGTAGTAATCAGCCATTGCAAGACACTTTTAACTGAATTGATATGAGTAGTATGTCATTTCAAGTTAACAATTTCAGTGGGAATGTAGATGTAAAAATATATTAAATTGTCTGGCCAGCAGTATAGTGTAGGTCCATGCCTATAGGACTAGGTTATTAGGATGAACAGAAATTAGCTTTTTATGTAATTTAAGGCTGGCTTATAATTTTAGTTGAAACATGAGGCGAGCTTACAGTGTTTTAAGAATAATTAGATATTCAGTAGTAACACAAGCTATCAATGTGCCCCAGAATATATGATTGACAGTATCAACTATCAATCAATCAATCAATCAGTATCAGACACGTATACTCATTCGTACGCATTTAGTGAGTAACTAAATTTTTAATTTTAATTATATATAATTTAAATTTTTTTCTAAGCTTATAATAATAATAATAATAATAATAATAATAATAATAATAATAATAGTTTTATTTCGCCTAACGGCATATTTAGAAAAACAGGACAAGTAAACGAACAAGATCAACGGAGATACAAATACACTTAAGTAGATGACAGCTTGTAATTATATACGCGTGTGCACGGCACACTTATGCACAATCTACACGAACAGAAGGCCCAGCCACTCCGGCCGCATAGATCCATATACATAGACCGAGCTCTGTCTGACGAAGGTGATGATGGAGTTCCCAGATTGTTCCACTCTACTCCTCATACTGTACGCGGCGTAGCGTCGCAGCACAGCCAGACAGTTCATCCCATGCCCAGTGAAGGCCACGGATGAGCTAGTCCATCTAGGTAGCCCCAGATCCAAAAGCCACTTGAGGATGTCGTTATGACAGACCCAGACGGTTCTGCGGTGGTACTGCGACCACAGCGAGTTGCAGTAGAGAGATTAGCAGTGGCTCCTGAATAACTCCTACTTCACTTCCGTGCTGCAGAAGGAGAATTTCCTCAGCAGCGTGTTACCGATGACTGTGATCGAGCTTGTTGGTCTGCTTCTTGATGTTATCAACACGTTTACCTGTATGAAGTAGTACAACGTAAAAACAATACAGTATTTACTATAACCATTGATTTATTCACATTATGGATGAAGTCAACTGGAGAGAGCATGTTTTGTCTCTTACATAAACTATTTTCAAAGGCCAAAAAGGATTGGGTTCTATAATATGAGAGTACAGAGGAATGATCACATTACCTCCAGGGCCATAAAACTACCCTAGAAAGACCCAGAACTCCTATGAAAGCCTTGTCAAATAGGTTCCTAGCTAGGGTGCCGATCTGTTTAATTAGAAATGTGACCCCTGATGGAGTAGTTGAGGCTGAAGGCATAAAGGTTGGTGTGGCTACTATAGGATGATTTACTATTTCAGAGCTAGCAGGATAGCCATATACGGTGTGACAGGACATATATGACCTGCTGGCCTGCCCTGTGCTATGTAATGGCCCAGGGGTTGTGGTCATTATTTAGGCCTACGATCGAGGAGCCACAGCGGGAAATTGATTCAAGGTTAGTGAGCCAAAATTTAGTTTCTTTTGGCCGCGATTATAATATTTCTTTTGGCCGCGATTATAATATTTCTTTTGGCCGCGATTATAATATTTCTTTTGGCCGCGATTATAATATTTCTCTTGGCCGCGATTATAATATTTCTTTTGGCCGCGATTATAATATTTCTTTTGGCCGCGATTATAATATTTCTCTTGGCCGCGATTATAATATTTCTTTTGGCCGCGATTATAATATTTCTTTTGGCCGCGATTATAATATTTCTTTTGGCCGCGATTATAATATTTCTCTTGGCCGCGATTATAATATTTCTCTTGGCCGCGATTATAATATTTCTTTTGGCCGCGATTATAATATTCCTTTTGGCCGCGATTACAATATATTTCTTTTGAGAGAGAGAGAGAGAGAGAGAGAGAGAGAGAGAGAGAGAGAGAGAGAGAGAATGTAGGAGTTCAAAGTGCTGTTGAGGTCATGTGGCCACACCGTTGACCTCACCAGTCCCGCCATGTGGTGAAGGTCAGAACTCCTCCTCCCTTCTTCTGTCAAGGTGGAGGGACAGGGAGGGGAGGGGAGGGTCCTGTTCCACCTGGGATCTCATTATCCGACCAAGTTTATAAGTAGCCACACCCTCTACCAGGTGGTCGGACCCATGGAAGGGTGTGCCCACTTTGATCTGCGTCTGCAGGGACCAGCCTTCATATATTATTTTATCTCGGTATCTTTAGTGGTTAACAGTGTCCGCTGTAGTTGTTAAAAGATATGGAACTTCCGTCTGCAAGCGATCGAGGGTTTTCTTCACGCAGATAGAAAAGGTTTTGTTTTAGGTAGCTACTTTTCTTCCTATAACATTCTATTCTCTCCGTTACTTTTTCGTGAAAATCTGAAATCAGTGGGCAGCGAACATAAGTTTTAAGAAGTCGCTAGACACAGGGGTGTGCCTGTTTCATGGAGGCAGGCACACGACATTCCAATATACAAGAAGGGAGACAAATCTTCTATGCAAAACTACTGTAGTGTTAGTGTTAGTGAACTCTGACCTAAAACTAAGGAAGCAATGTATTACTGCGAGGAATAGTGCTAACAGGGTATTAGTCTTTATTAACAGGACGGTAACCAACAGGAGTGCAGAGGTCATCCTCAGACTCTATTTAGCGTTAGTTAGGCCACACTTAGATTATGCTGTCCAGTTTTGGTGCCCACACTACAGAATGGACATCAAACCGCTAGAATCAGTTCAGAGGAGGATGACCAAGATGATTCAGGGGCTGAGGAACCTCCCATATCAAGACAGGCTGAAACATCTAAACTTACATTCACTAGAAAGACGAAGAGTGCGGGGAGATCTGATAGAAGTATTCAACGTAGAAGTATTACACGGGTATAGTTCAGACTCCACAGCAATAGGCAGGTCTGAGTGTGAAAGAGATTTGGGAGTGTTAGTGAACTCTGACCTAAAACTAAGGAAGCAATGTTAGCGAGGAATAGGGCTAACAGGGTATTAGGCTTTATTAACAGGACGGTAACCAACAGGAGTGCAGAGGTCATCCTCAGATTCTATTTAGCGTTAGTTAGACCACACTTAGATTATGCTGTCCAGTTTTGGTGCCCACACTTCAGAATGGACATCAACTAGCTAGAATCAGTTCAGAGGAGGATGACCAAGATGATTCAGGGGCTGAGGAACCTCCCATATCAAAATAGGCTGAAACATCTAAACTTACATTCACTAGAGAGACGAAGAGTGCGGGGAGATCTGATAGAAGTATTCAAATGGGTCAAGGGTTACAACAAAGGCGATATAAGTAAAGTACTGAGAATTAGCCAGCAGGATAGAACTCGCAGTAATGGATTTGAATTAGAAAAGTATAGATTTAGGAGAGATATAGGCAAGCATTGGTTTAGTAATAGGGTGGTGGGGGAATGGAATAGACTCAGCAATCACATAGTTAGTGCAGGGACGATAGCTTGTTTTAAGAGTAGACTGGATAGCTACATGGACGAGGACGACAGGTGGCAGTAAGGTGTGGGTGCAGTAAGGTGACAGGGTACTGGTCGTGCCTAGTACCGCCGGTATAACGAGGATCAAGCCTCTACCTGTAACCCCTGTAACTACATCTCACCCATCGTGAGTAGTGGGGGAGATTCTGGAGCTGCCCTGTGTAGGCCACCCGGCCTCTTGCAGTTTCCCTATGTTCTTATGTTCTTATGTACCTGTAACCCCTGAAACTACACCTCACCCATCATGAGTAGTGGGGGGGATTCTGTTGCAGCTGGAGCTGCCCTGTGTAGGCCACTCGGCCTCTTGGAGTTTCCCTATGTTCTTATGTTTTTATGTATAGGCCGATTAGTTTGACGTCAGTTATAGGTAAAATGCTTGAGTCAATGATAGCAAATAGTATTAGGGACCATATTGACAGACATAATTTAATTCACGACTCACAGCATGGGTTTATTCAAGGAAAGTTGTGCCTTACTAATCTTTTATCCTTTTACAATAGAGTATACAAGGCAGCTGACAATGATGAGAGTTACGATGTAGTTTATCTTGATTTTAGTAAGGCCTTCGATAAGGTACCTCACCAGAGACTATTAAATAAAGTCAGGGTTCATGGAATAGGAGGGAAGGTTTATGATTAGATTAGGGCGTGGATTAGCGACAGGAAACAGGGTTACCATTAACGGTAAAAAACCTGAATGGGGTAATATTACCAGTAGGGGTCCTCAAGGTTCAGTGTTAGGCCCGCTTTTTTTCATTATCTACATCAGTGACATAGACAATGGGATAACCAGTGACATAGGTAAATTTGCGGACAGGGGAGGATGCTATAGAGGACGGCAGATGAATTTTAACATCACCAAGTGTAGCGTACTAAGTGTAGGAACACGCAACCCATTACACGGGTATAGTTTAGACCCCACAGCGATAGGCAGACCAGAGTGTGAAAGGGATCTGGGAGTGTTAGTGAACTCTGACCTAAAACTAAAGAAGCAATGTGTTAGTGCGAGGAATAGGGCTAACAGGGTATTAGGCTTTATTAACAGGACGGTAACCAACGAAAGTGCAGAGGTCATCCTCAGACTCTATTTAGCGTTAGTTAGGCCACACTTAGATTATGCTGTCCAGTTCTGGTGCCCACACTACAGAATGGACACCAACTTGCTAGACTCAGTTCAGAGGAGGATGACCAAGATGATTCAGGGGCTGAGGAACCTCCCATATCAAGATATGCTGAAACATCTCAACTTATACATTCTCTAGAAAGACGAAGAGTGCGAGGAGATCTTATAGAAGTATTCAAATGGGTCAAGGGTTACAACAAAGGCGATATAAGTAAAGTACTGAGAATTAGCCAGCAGGATAGAACACGCAGTGATGGATTTAAATTAGAAAAGTATAGATTTAGTAGGGAAATAGGTAGGCATTGGTATAGTAATAGCTAGGGTGGTGGGGGAGTGGAATAGACTCAGCAATCACATAGTGCAGGGACGATAGCTTGTTTAAATAGTAGACTGGATAGCTACATGGACGAGGATGACAGGTGGTAGTGGGGGGGGGGGGGGGGGAATCTGAGCTGCCTTGTGTAGGCCATTCGGCCTCTTGTAGTCTCCATATGTTCTTATGTGTCGCTTTTCAATTACCCGCGGATTGGTCAATTTATCATAGTCCGTAACTGGAATATCACTGACCCTCGATCGTGATCTTAGATCAGCGGTTCCCAAACTTTTCAGGCCACGCACCACTTCCCAGACCTCTCATCCCCGCTAAGATTCGAGCTCGCAAAGTATGAGGTTCAGAGCGATGGCTATGAAAACTGAACGAATACGTGGCTTTGGGGCAGACGAATGTGCGTCAGAGTCTGGGTAAGTTTCAAACAAAGAACAGACAACTCCGCTGAAGCGTAGAGCATATGTTAGTTTTAAAACAATGGCAGTTAATGATGTGTGAAATTTTGATGAGACAAAATCCGCCATTACATTTTTTTTTTTTTTCTTACGCAGTGTACCCCTTTAGAGATCAGCTCACGCACCCGGGCGCGCACCACACTTTGGGAACCGCTGCCTTAATTAGATATAATGTATGAAGAGATCACAAACGAAGGTCAAAACTATTCAAATGACAATTAAGAAATAAACTATGGTAGGTCATATGCGTATGCGTTGTTAATTGGCATCTTGTAAATAGTTGGGGCAGAAAGAACCAACAGGTAAAAAGATTAAACTACAGCATTAGTCAGAACAGAATATATAGTACGTACACCAGTATCATGGAAAACGTTAGGAAAGGCCTTTGTGCAGTGCTGGCAATGATATGTGATGATTAAAATGACGATCAGTGGCCGGGTTATATAATTAAGTCATGTCAACCAAGGAGAGCATTTTACTAGAGCAGAATGAAGTACATCATCATGGAAAACGTTAGGAAAGGCCGTTGTGCAGTACTGGGTAATTAAATGATTAGAATTAAATGACCATCGGTGGGTTCTATATAAGTTATGCCAACTGGTTACGCGCTTATATCTGTCAGACTTTAGCGGGAAAATGCTGACCCCCAGTATATATAGCTCATAAGATTAATCCCACATGTTCATGGTCGTTGGGTGTTAACAGGGAGCCACAACATTCCCGCTGTGGAGCATTGAACCTGTCTGCCAAGGGTCACAGGTGCTCCCCAAGGGACTCCCCCTCACCCCTCCTCTCCCACCGGGCTGTGGGAATCAGCTCGCAGCCACAATATAGCTCGCAGAGAGAGGTCCAACTTCCTTACATTTTCTATATTTCACTCACTGCTCTCGTTTAGTTGTCCCGTTTCGGCTCCAATACACAACACAAACATTAGAGCAAGACTTTTAATCAAGAGAAGGCTTTATAACAAACGAATAGGGCAAATTTTATAGAAAAAATTACCCCACGTTAATGTCCACTCAGTTCTTACTTGTTTGGTCTGTCGATCTGGTGTGTTGCTTTCCTACCGGCAATATCAACCATCACAAAGATCACAGATGGACAAACTAGAACAAAATAAGACAAATTAATACGTTTTCCTGCATCAGAGCGACTTATTCCTTCGAGGAGGTATTTCTCGCATCACCGGCGTCCCTCAAGCCCCGCGCTGTTGCCACGTCTCCCTCTCAAAGTCCACATTCCTCCCCTTACCCAGCGAGTCTGTCTGTCTGACGTACGAATCATCTCATTTATCTCATTACAAAACCCTTAAGTGATGTATGTTTAGCGTATGCCGTGTATGGAGTGTATGGGAATGCGTAGTGTATGGGTGGTATAGGCTTTTCGCATTCCTTTTTTGTCATGTTTCTTGCCCTACGAATCTCTATATCTCTGACGTATGAATATTCTCGTTTATGGCATACACAACCTTTCTCTTTTCCTCTTTAAAGCTGTATGTTAAGTGTGTGGAGTGTGGGTGGTGCGGGCGCTGTTCCACATTCCTCTTCCTCCCCTGCGAGTCAGTCTGTCTGTCTGTTTGACGTATAAAAGGTTGCCATGGATAGTTAAAAGACCTTTCTTCTCTCCCTTTCAATCCTGTGTTTAACCTATGCCATGTCACCATTTCATTCATTCATGCATTTCTATAGCATCTGCATCTCCCTATTTTCACGTTATTCACTTAGATACGTTTTCCAAGGCCAAGGGGAATGAAAATCGACATATACGTTTGGTTGGTCTCCCTGGCTGGCTTCCTCCCTTCCCTTAGCTTGCCACGTATCTCCTTGAAACATTACTTTAGGAGATGCTAGAGTCACAAGGGGGTATCTATTTGACTTCATTTATACGGAATTCAAGCTAAAACTAAACCGCTGAGAGGGGGTACATGATAGCCAGCTGTTTGTAGGTATATAGTTA
The DNA here is from genome assembly GCF_024679095.1 of Eriocheir sinensis. Taxonomy (NCBI): domain Eukaryota; kingdom Metazoa; phylum Arthropoda; class Malacostraca; order Decapoda; family Varunidae; genus Eriocheir; species Eriocheir sinensis. The sequence continues at coordinate 4,063,724 of NC_066563.1, forward strand.
GGGGCTGCGTCATGGCTGGGTTGGGATATCATACGATCGAGTCATTCTGTTATATCATGCTCACGAGGTATTTCATCCCCAGTCATGCTCATGCTCATATAGGTCATTCAGCCTCCCTTTAACATTTCCCATACTCCTGTAACCTTGAGAATTTCCGTTATCCACTCCTTACAAAAACTATATAGTGGTGATTGCTCTGTCTGATGCAATGGTCTGTATAATTTGCTCATGTGGGGATGATTACTAGATTTCACCTTTGTTTAGTGTGATAGTTAAGGTAAAAGAGTAAGGTTCATGACATAGTGTAGTCTGGAAATGAAGTCTCGCTAGCCAAGTCAAGGGGTACAATATGGTAGCACAATATAGTGTCTTCCTTTGTAACATATTGCTTCATTTCCTACGAGGATATTGAGCAACGGGAAATTTTGTGTCTTTTCAGTAAGGTCAATGTTCCGTGATGTCTTGCAAGTTATTGAAGAATTGCAGTTTTAAAGGAGTGATCTGTATTTTAAGGTCTTGGTTCTGTCCGGGGTCTTTTGCGCATTTAAAATTTCCCGGTTGACGAAGAAGAAGAAAAAAAAGTAGATGGGATAAATAAGTGTAGAAGTATATAATAGATGGGTGATGAGTAAATTATAAACCTATTAAATATTATGACACTATACATTAAACACTAACTTAATTAAGCTTATAGTAAAACTTCAGCACCACAACTTGATGCGTAATAATGCGTATACTAGAGACGATTGAGAAGCGTAGTAGAGTAAAATGACCCTAAATAATTTGTGTACAGTAAAATATCAGGATTCTTTTGGGATTAAATATGACAAACAATCAAATAATTCAAGTTTAACAGCCTTGAAAACACTACAACTTAATGCGTAATAATGCGTTATATTAGAGACAAGAAGCGTAATAGAATAACATAACCCCAAATAATGGAAGGATTCACCGATATTTCAGGATTTTTATTGGATTCATAACAAACAAAATCATCCAGGTGTAGCATCCTTGAAAACAAACGTAAAGAAAACGAAGCACAAAAGCAAAATAAAACATTACATACGTTTCCTTCATGACTCAACCATCATCATCATCAGTAGCAGCACCAGTGGGGTCAGGGAGATAGTAGAAGGACCATGAGTGGGGTTGACTATTATCTTTTATGCTTTATCACGCTTGTATATTTACCTTTCCTATATACTGTGAGAAAGGCAAAGTATATAATATGGAGTCCCCGTGATGATTGGTTTCACTGTCAATCAATCAATCACTTCACTTTGCCGTCATTGTCAACATCAGCTGCAGTGGGGTCAGGGGGTTTGTAGAAGGGTTATGAATGTTATCTTTTATGCTTTATTATCGCTGTAGATTTACCTTTACCTTAGGGGCTATTACACTGTATGGCTGCAAATTCCTTATCAAGACTGACAACTTTCAAAAATTTTGCGTTTCTTTTAACTGTGTTCCTTCCATTTAATTATTCATTTTTATTTCACAAAAAATTTATTTTTTATATAAAAACTTACATTGACACTCGTCAGCTGCTTATTCCAATTCATCACCACCTTCCCTCCTCATCATCATCACTCGTCACTGCTTACGTCTCGGACGTCCTGAGCTGCAAAAGTGCACGACGTGTGGAGCTGCCTGCATTCGGAAGCATTCTCATTCCAATTCCCCATAAGGCTGTTGGTCAAGGAGAATTTTGGCAGTGGCAGCCAAGAAAGATGGAGGAGAGCAATGCATAAATATAGTTCCTTAATGGGCATGGATTTTTATTCTTCTAAGTAAGAGGCAGGCGAATCAATTTTTCGAGGTCAGTTGTGCCACTTTCTAGCTCTTGCTTGTCCACAGGTAGTTGTCCTCGCCTTAATGTCTGTTTCACAGAGATTCTGATGTCTTATCCTCGATCTGACTTGTATCCTCTAATCAGGTCCTCTCACCACTCACTCTCAGATCCTCTCTGAGCTTCAGACTCTCTCTTTGTCTTCTCACCAAGAACTCCCCATTTTGATCCCACCCCCCCCACCCACTTGATCATAACTCAGTGACACAGTCCCAGTAATCTGATATCTGCACGTTCTGTGTATAGTTTCCTATTGCATGGATTCTGGTTTATCTTCGTCCTTCATGTTATCATCAACTCAGAAATCTCGGAGTTGGCTTGAGACATATCTTCACTGTCTGGACTGTGTGTTTCTAAATCAAAGTCGTCTGTAGCTTCCCATAGATAGTATCCATGGTCCTGAAAGTAGTATGCTCCAGCTGTGTGGTTTGCTTTATATGCTTCACTTGTATGCTTCATCCATGGCTCTATTTCAGTGATGCCCCTTTGATATGATAGTGTCTATATGCACTAGTTCATGATCCCAACTTGCACCTTTTCTTTTGCTCATTGACCTTGTGCAGTCCTTCTTTCTTGATTTCATGAAAAGGGAATTTGTTGAACTCTTGAGCCCTGGGAATGGATATCTGGTTTGGGATAGATGTTTGGGATATGTGCATGTTTAGTATGATTTCCCTTTCACACAACAACGAAAGATGATTGGAGATGATGCAAACAAAACGTGAGGATCAGTTGATGCACCATGCTACCACGAGAATTCAGAGATATCATACACCCAACCCCAGCAGGTACAACCGATCACTTTTCAGAGTTCACGGGCATCTATGGGCATGGGAAAAAGCCAGTTTTGGACCAAAGTCTTAGAGATTCTGGACTGGAAGGACTGGGGAGAGTTTGAAAGGAGACTCTGGAAGGAGAGGATGAATCCGATCTGATATGAGACACTTCTCACTGTGCAGATCCAATCTGAGTACAACTGTTGCACAAGCTTCTGCAAGAAAAAAACCCACGCCTGAAATCGAAGCAGTTCGCCCCCTCTCCTGATGTGATGAAACATAAAACATTTAGAAAGGACAAAAACACCAGTGAGCATCCATCCCACATTCCAAGTGAGCATCCATCTCCCATCGACCATGGCATGAAATGCCATGACATGCTTGACCTCCTGTGCTCCTGACTTTGCAGCTCAGGACGTCCGAGACGGCGCAGATAGCAGACGTGAGAGAGGAGGAAGGGGAGAGGTGAGGAGTGGAGGGAAGCGATGGGGGGAATCATGGATTCAGCTGACGAGTAGTGGTTCTTTTGGATGATATTTTTGATACAAATTTGAAATAAAAAAGTGTACTTTCTTTTGAAAAGAAAATAAAATAATATAAAACATCAATATATAAAAAAACAAAAAAAAATTTGAAAAGTTGCAAAATCAAGCTTTGAAGGCATCCATCATGTGGATTAGGAGGTAAAAATCAGAAGCTGAAGAAAAAAAACAATCAAAATGATTTTTCTGACATGAAAAAATTTTTATGAAATTGAAAAACAACAAAAGAGGTTAAAACATTAAAGATTAATAAATATGGCCGATGGCGATCAATTTGAATAATTCAATGGTTTTTAAAAATTTGCGCGCATGAGATTGCAGGGGGCATGGGGGCTAAAATCTTTATTTAACCTTCAAAGAAGACAAATCCACCGAGAAACGAACCTTCGCTCACCACGGTCACGGAATTAATGTTAATGACCCAACTACTGGGCAAATTTTCCGTGGATCTTCAGTCAAACCACGATTTCCGCTGGCGTGGTTTTCTGACGTGTCCACGATCTTCCAAAGCTACGGTAGATTTCACCAAAGGATTGATTGATTGATAGTTGACGGTATTACTCACCATCATCAGCAGCTGCAATAACAAGAAACAAATGAAAACCACGCAAGCGGAAATCGTAGTTTGACTGAAGATCCACGGAAACTTTGCCCAGTGTGAAGGGGCTATTATATCTCTGAATAAGGTAATGTATATAGCTCGCGTGATGAGTGCTTTCCGTTTCACACTCCCATCGTCATCATCAGGAGCCTTAGGGAGATTGTAGAAGGATTATGAGTATTATCTTTTATGATTTATATCACCGCTATAGATTTGCTTATACGTTCTTTATCACTGAGTAAGGTAATGAATGAAGCTTCTTCCGTGATGATTGCCTTTCCCTTTTTTTGTCCATATCATCGTCACCATTAGCTGCATTAAGGACTCTGGGTAACGTTAAGCTCATATTATTATTATTATTATAAGAGACGAATCAGGTAGAGAGGAAGGAGTGCGTATCGATATTATAAGCTACTTGTTCAGCTTCCCCCCAAAAAATAACCTGAGACGCCGAGAGAGAGAAAATTAAAGTGAGAGAGCAATGCGAGTAGAAAGAGAGCGAGATAGTATAGATTATAGAAGTGGAGGGACAGAGACATGTTATTGTTCTCGCCCGTGTTAACGATAAAGGACAGAGAGACGAAGATAACAGTATTCAGTCTTACGCGTTGGTTAGAAAGCTTTTTACGACCACCATATCGGTTCTACCATAGTCTTTTCCACTCTCTGTTACACTTTTCTTCTTTCTTAATAATTAGCAGGATAGTGTGAAGTCCTTATAATACGTACAGATTATTTGTTGAACGCTTTGATGCAGGGAAATGATTTAGAACGCAGGAACTGATTTAGAACGCAAGAACAATGGTATAGACGCAGGAACAATGATTTAGGTGCAGGAACAATGATTTATATATATAGTAAAACTCTCTCTCTCTCTCTCTCTCTCTCTCTCTCTCTCTCTCTCTCTCTCTCTCATTCCTCCCCATCCCCCGTATGTTGAAGGGGTCGCTAAACCTTATATTGATTGAAGGGGTGAATCTGTATAGCCGAGAGCTCTGCCGGTCGGGGGCTGTAATTTATTTATTTCAGAGAGAGAGAGAGAGAGAGAGAGAGAGAGAGAGAGAGAGAGCGTAATCATCATAATCATCAGCTCGCTTGCACCATATGACGCGTTGCAAGAGAGAGAAAGGAAACAAAGAAACACGACTTAAGTATTAATCGAGATGACTAATGCTAAATAGTTTAACAGAAAAAAAGGGGTCGATGTTGTACTATATAGCAATTTGGTTTAGCCTATAAGAGAGAGAGAGAGAGAGAGAGAGAGAGAGAGAGAGAGAGAGAGAGAGAGAGAGAGAGAGAGAGAGAGATTTACATAGATAGATGGTTACATTAGTAGGTAGGTAGGTAAGTAAAGAGAGAGAGAGAGAGAGAGAGAGAGAGAGAGAGAGAGAGAGAGAGAGAGAGAGAGAGAGAGAGAGAGAGACCCCATCATTACCAAGCCTACCATATCATAATACGGAATCTCTTTAATAATTGTCATTGAAACCTATAATAACTCTCGATCGCTTTGAATTACTGGAATTATAATGCCACCAGCGTTTATTTGTGTCACATCGCTATGCACTGAAAACTGGCTTTGCTTAGTTAGTTAGTTAGTTAGTTAGTTAGTTAGTTAGTTTATTTGTTATGACCGTATTCAAGTATTAAATTATTATATAGAGAGCTCTGGCATGGAAAGTTTACTAGGCTAGGAGAGTTATTTAGGTATATATACGTACGGTATCAAAAAACTGTTCCTGTATGTATATATATGGAAGAAGGAAAGTCAAGCAGATTGCAGACTGACGTTGTTATAACCATATGCTAGTATTAAGTGATTGCATAGAAAGCTGTACCGTGAAAAGCATAACGACTATATATTTTAGAAAGGTTATTAATTCTATATGTATCCCAAAACTGTTCCTGGATGTATATGGAAGAAGGAAAGACAAGCAGATTCAAGACTAATGTTGTTATAACCATATGCTGGAATTAAACGATTATATAGAGAGCTGTACCGTGGAAACTTAACTAGGCTAGGAGAGTTATTTATATATACGGTATCTAAAAACTGTTCCTGTATGTATACATATGGAAGAAGGAAAGACAAGCAGATTCAAGACTGACGTTGTTATAACCATATGCTAGTATTAAACGATTATATAGAGAACTGTACCATGGAAACTTTACTTGGCTAGGAGAGTTATTTATATATACGGTATCTAAAAACTGTTCCTGTATGTATATATATGGAAGAAGGAAGACAAGCAGACTTCGTGACCTTTCCCCGTATATTACAGAGAGCGTGTTATGCTGTTAATACGTGTACAAGACTAGATTTGTTATTTGTATGTTCCCGAATATATAAATAATATGTTCCTGGAAGTAGATTTCAAGAAAACAAAGACAAGGAAATGAATCCGTGACTTCAACAAACTTTAGTCAAGAGCTGTACAGTGGAAATCATGTTAGCTTAGATAGGATAGGATATTACTATAGATTATATATATTAAACATACCTGACTTTATAGAACAAGAAAACAAGGTCAAGGAAAGAATATTATGACCTTTCCCAGTGTGTTTGAGGTGGGGTGACCTGTAACCGCGCCCTGTGACTTCAGTTCGTGTCAGGTCACACTTCCATTCTCCTCAATCCGAACTCTGTCCCTTCCTTTGCGTGCTATTAAAGAGATTAAGTCCATGGTCAGGTCTAATCGGGTCTATTGGTGCATGTGAAAATCTTGTCTCTAACGGTCATATTCTTAAACATTTCTGCGCCCTAGCACGTCTATTTGACAAGGCTTTCATTAGAGACCAGGGGTAGTTTTATGACTCAAGTGGTAGTTTGACCTTTCCTCTGTACCTTGAACCTAAGAAACACCCATTTGACAAGGCTTTCGTAGGAGTTTCGGGCATTTCAAGGGGTAGTTTTATGGCCCCATGTGGTAGTTTGACCCTTCCTCTGTACCCTGAACCTAAGAAATACATATTTGATAAGGCATATGTAGTAATTTTGGGCATTTCCAGGGGTAGTTTTATGGCCCCAGGTGGTAGTTTGACTCTTCCTCTGTACCTTGAACCTAAGAAACACAGACTTGATAAGGCTATTGTAAGAGTTTTGGGCATTTCCAGGGGTAGTCTTATGACCCAATTGTGGTAGTTTGACCCTTCTTCTGTACCCTGAACCTAAGAAACACACATATGGCAAGGCTTCCTTAGGAGTTTTGGGCATTTCCAGGGGTAGTTTTATGACCCCAGGTGGTAGTTTGACCCTTCCTCTGTACCTTGAACCTAAGAAACACAGATTTGGTAAGGTTTTTGTAGGAGTTTTGGGCATTTCACTTCTGTACCCTGAACCTAAGAAACACACATTTGACAAGGCTTTCGTAGGAGTTTGGGGCATTTCCATGGCTAGTTTTATGACCCCGGTGGTAATTTGACGCTTCTTCTGTACCCTGAACCTAAAGAAACACTCATCAAAACCCCATTAATCTCCTTATTGGTCTTTGGAAATAATTGATGTGTGAGGCAAAAGCGTTTGATAATATCAACCCCCAACTGGGAAATGCAGAAAACGTCTTAATTTTAACGTTTTTGTGACGACGAACGAGCAAAGGAAGGCGTTACATGTATTTCTATTCCGTTTTTCAAGACAGACAATCACAGTGAGAAATAAAGCCGATAAAACCGATATTTTCATTAGTTAGCAGTACGTATATCTTCCTCAAAAGCGATAAAGAGGATAGAAATGACATTAAAGAGACAGTGAGAGACAAAAAGACTGTAAAATCGATACGCATATAAACAAAAAAAGCGATAAAATGGAAAAAGTGAATCCTGAAAATAAGAATAAGTGAATGAATAAAAGAAGATAAATAAAATAACAGGTGCAAAGAGGTAGATAAATAGGATAGATAGATAGATAGATAGATGAAGAGAGAGAGAGAGAGAGAGAGAGAGAGAGAGAGAGAGAGAGAGAGAGACTTACTGAAGGACAATGAAAGAATAACACTGATAATTTCCCTGTTCTAATAGAGTAATCAAATAAATACTTTCGAGTTAACAAAGAGGAAACAGTAGTAATAGATAATTTTGGCGGGAAGCGAGGCGGCAGGCAACGCTTGGATCAATACCTCCGCCTCTCTCTCTCTCTCTCTCTCTCTCTCTCTCTCTCTCTCTCTCTCTCTGTCAAGCAAGTGTTATATACCAAGTCAAAATTTCCTTATTCGTTGTTATTTCCTGTGATTCTCTCTCTCTCTCTCTCTCTCTCTGGCAAGCAAGTGTTATATACCAAGTCAAAATTTCCTTATCCGTTGTTATTTCTCTCTCTCTCTCTCTCTCTCTCAGCCTTTAACTATCTATCTATCGAGAGAGAGAGAGAGAGAGAGAGAGAGAGAGAGAGAGAGAGAGAGAGCACATCTGCCACTCTCTCTCTCTCACTCTCTAGTATTCAATATAGAAGTTGGGTTCAGTTAATGCAGGAATGCAAAGCCACCCACTCACGAGACAGACACACTCTCTCTCTCTCTCTCTCTCTCTCTCTCTCTCAAGCTTTTTATACAGTCAGCCTTAGATAAAGAATAAGTATAAATAAAAGATAAAAAATATAGTGACGCATGGGGATTATAGCGTTTATATCGTAAGTAATTATATATACGATAACGATGACGTCTTTTACAGAGTTGCAAGAATTATAGGTAACTTTCTTTGTCAGTTTCAGCTACTACTACTACTACTACTACTACTACTACTACTACTATTACTACTACTATTACTATCCCTCTTCCTCCTCCTTCTGCTACTACTACTACTACAACAACAACTACTACTACTACTACTACTACTACTACTACTACTACTACTACTACTACTACTACTACTACTACTACTACTACTACTACTACTACTACTACTACTACTACTACTACTACTACTACTACTACTACTACTACTACTATTACTATTCCTCCTTCTCCTCCTCCTCCTCCTCCTCCTTCTACTACTACTACTACTACTTCTACTACTACTACTACTACTACGGATTCCTTTTTATTATACCTCCATATAACATTTCAAGAGCTGCTAATAATGTCGACATATTAATAAAAGTAAACTGTTATTTCCTTACAGCCTCCTAAATTAACTTCCCTATATGCTCGGCAGGCGTTACCATTTGCACTTGACATCACGTCCCATGTAATAATATGGTCTGTCAAACAACTAGCTCTTCATAACATAGTGTAATACCTCTCTGGGCGCTCACACTGAAGTTAAGTCAAATGGATCTTTTTTTTTCTCTCTCTGATAACAAATTCATCATTATTCGTCTCATTACTCGATGATACGAATATTTTGCGTAAGTATTTCAATGTGTATGAGATGTTTTGATTACTAATAATATTTTGAATACATGGAGACTGAAATACTGACCTCCAGGACCGAATACGAATACTTCATCCCTATTAAATACAGAACAAGCTAAAAAAATGAAAAATAGTGCTAATATAACATCAATTTATCCTACAAAAATGCTACTACTACTACTACTACTACTACTACTACTACTACTACTGCTACTACTACTTCTATTATAGGTGAAAGTATATATTAATTATTTATCATGTGAAGGAGTAATTTTAGGGTTGTATATACTGTTATCAGTGGATCTAGTGTGTCCGTGTGTGTGTGTGTGTGTGTGTGTGTCACGTGCGCATTCATATTCTTGTTTGTTTGTGCGTGCGTATGTATGTCTGACAGTGCGTATACACATTTCAACGGAGTCACTATTGCCGGAGCTCCATTTTTTCTTCCGAGATCAAAGAGCTCACCTGCGTACGTCACCTGGTTAGGGCAGTGACACCTCCACCTCGCTAACCTGTTCCCTGTGTTAGTGATGAGCGCTGACTTGTTGCCATTCAGTGGATTAGTGGAAGTGAGCTTGAAATACACGCAAAAGGAAGAGAAGACGGTAGATGAAGACGAAGAAAAACTAAAAACAAGAATCAAAACAAGAACAAGGCGAAGAAGACGATGAAGAATGAAGAACAAGAAGAGAAAGAACAAGACGAAGATGAAGAACAGGAAGAACGAAAAAGGAGACGAACAAGAAGAAGGGAAAAGATGAAGAAGAAAGAAGAAAGAGAATAGAGAGAAAGAACGGAAGAAAAAGAAGGCCCAGAAAAAGAAAACATAGACGAAGAAAAAAAATATATAAAAAAAAGACTTCTCAGAATACTTTAGGCTCGTTGTCCCGCTCCTTCCATCACGCGGAAAGAAGAAAGATGGAAAGGAAGAAGATAAAAAAGAGAAGAGAGGAAAGAGAGAAGGGGGGGGGGGAGGAGAAAACTGAGGAGAGGGAATGGAGGAATAAAGAAAATGGCAATAATAAAAAAGATGATGTGAAGGAAAGTCTGAAGGAAGCGTAGGAAGAAGGGAAGATAGGAAGGAAATAAGAGGAGGAAGAAAAGAGACGTGGAAGGAGAAGGAATGGAAGGTAGAAAGGAGGCAAGAATAAGGGAGAGAGAGCGATGTGTAAGAGGAAGGAGAGGGAGGGAAAGAAGGAAGAAGATTGTCATGTGTAGGAAACCCAAAGGGAAACGTATAGGAAGAAGGGAAGGAAGGAATGCAAAAAGGGGAAAAATAAAATAAATATAAAAGAAGGATATCATGACATTACCTTGCGTGGGAGTGTTGACCTTTACGCTGTTCTCTGAGAAGTTAAAGGCAACAGGCATTGACAGCAGAATATATCAAGACGCTTCTCCATCCGAACTTGACCTCTCTTCTAACGACTCCTTCATTTTTTTTTTGTCTTGATGAAGCAGCGCCTATAGTGTGCTTTTATTTTTGCCCTTGAGCTGTTCCCTATACTTAAAAAAAAAAAAAAAAAAACTTGTATGAAAATAGAGCTTGCAAGGCCCTAAATTTGTCACTGTGTTGTATGTAAGAATATAAGAACATAAGAACGTAGGAGTCTGCAAGAAGCCGGTAGGCTGTACAAGGCAGCTCCTTTGACCCTAGGCTCCCGTGTATCTAACCCCACCTAATATCGCTGTCCATGAATTTATCTAATCTATTTTTGAATGTGACAATTGTATTGGCACTCACCACATCACTGATTAGCCTATTCCACTCATCCACCGCTCTGTTAGTAAACCAATTTTTGCCGATGGAACGATCTATCTAGCTTTCAGGATAGAGCCGCATTGATGATATTGTTTTTTTATGGTAGCTAAAGGCAAAAGGTGTTAGCTGGGATGAAAATAGTGCTTGTGAGGTCTTAAAATTGTCACTGTGTTATGTGTAGAGCAATAGAAAGATATGTTTAGCCCTCAAGATAGAGCCGTATTGATATATTGGGGAGGGAAACGATATATTTAATTCATTTGATAGTTTTTCTTATGGTAGTTGAAACCGGTTAAATAAACGCCTCTACAATGATCCTACATAATGATTTATAATGTACGTATAATGGATTAGGAAAAAAACAATAGCTAAATATGTTTCAATGACGATTTTGAATAGGAAACGGTCATAGGAAAGTTAGACCACGCGTAGAACTCGCGTAGAACTGTTTACAGATGGACAACCCAGGTGACCGATCGACAGACAACCCAGAAAACGAGGCAGACAGAGAACCAGGTTGAGATGAAGTTAGAACATTTCACGGAGGGGGATATGGAGTTAATAGGTCATATTACACGTGGAACAGTTTATAGATAAGAGATGGACAACTTAAGTAACCGAGCGACAGACAACCCAGAAAGTGTACGAGTCAGGGCAGACAGAGAACCAGGTAGAGAGATGAAGTTAGAGCATTTAACGGAGCAGGATATGGATTTAGATAGGTCATATTACACGTGGAATAGTTTATAGATAAGAGATGGACAGCTTAAGTAACCGAGCGACAGACAACCCAGAAAGTGTAGAATTTAGGGCAGACAGAGAACCAGGTAGAGAGATGAAGTTAGAGCATTTAACGGAGCAGGATATGGACTTAGATAGGTCATATTACACGTGGAATAGTTTATAGATAAGAGATGGACAGCTTAAGTAACCGAGCGACAGACAACCCAGAAAGTGTAGAATTTAGGGCAGACAGAGAACCAGGTAGAGAGATGAAGTTAGAGCATTTAACGGAGCAGGATATGGACTTAGATAGGTCATATTACACGTGGAACAGTTTATAGATAAGAGATGGACAACTTAAGTAACCGAGCGACAGACAACCCAGAAAGTGTAGAATTTAGGGCAGACAGAGAACCAGGTAGAGAGATGAAGTTAGAGCATTTAACGGAGCAGGATATGGACTTAGATAGGTCATTACATACACGTGGAATAGTTTATAGATAAGAGATGGACAGCTTAAGTAACCGAGCGACAGACAACCCAGAAAGTGTAGAATTTAGGGCAGACAGAGAACCAGGTAGAGAGATGAAGTTAGAGTATTTAACGGAGCAGGATATGGACTTAGATAGGTCATATTACACGTGGAACAGTTTATAGATAAGAGATGGACAACTTAAGTAACCGAGCGACAGACAACCCAGAAAGTGTAGAATTTAGGGCAGACAGAGAACCAGGTAGAGAGATGAAGTCAGAGCATTTGCCGTAGTAGGATTTGGATTTAGGTAGGTCGTATTACACACAAAACAGCTTACTGATAACATACAGACAACCCAAGTAACCGAGCGACAGACGACCCAGACAGAGTACAGGTCAGGGCAGACAGGGAACCAAGTCGAGAGAAGAAGCATTTGCCGGAGCGGGATGGCGTACACTATCACTAGGAGGACGTTGGGAAAGTACTGCCATAGACCAAAAATAACTGATGATGATGATTATTCTTTAGGATACGCACTGATCGGTATTCAGACGCTTCCGCTTCCCACATCAACTATTTCCCAAGATCGCTATTTCCAAAGACCTCAAAGGAGATTAGTTGGGTTTTCACGGTACAGAAGCCTTGTCAAAATATCACTGGGATCAAAATACTACCCACGGACATACCCACACGCAACCTCTAAGAAAGCCTTATCTTATGTGGATGTGTAAGGCTTCAAATGTTTAAGAATATGGTCGCATTTGTACCTAATGCCTAATGGTTCTCATGAGTCCTTTTTTCACATTCATGGTATACAGGAATCTTATCAAACTATCACTAGGCTCAAAATACTACCCTTGGACGTACCCACAACCTCTACGAAAGCCCCATCAAATGTGTGAGAATATGACCCCATCTTTACCTAATGTTTACACTTTCGTTAGGCGCCATGGCTCAGTGAAGGACGTCGACAAGGTCTATATAGCTTTAAAGAGGAGCCGGTAGGCGTTTCGGAAAGCCTATCACGCCTTTAAAACGTGTAGTGACGCCCCTAACTAACTAAATGCCGACGATGTAACGCTTCTCCTCCGGCCTCACAGCATCCCTCCCTTCCTCCCACCCACCCCATCATCTGTTCTTCGCATATTCTCAAGCATTTCGGGGCCTACACACCCAGATTTGATAAGGCTTTGGTAGAGGTTGTGTTATTTCCAAAGGTAGTTTTATGAGCCCAGTGATAGTTTGCCAAGACTTTGGTAGAGGTTGTGTTATTTCCAAGGGAAGTTTTATGAGGCCAGTGATAATTTGATAAGGTTTTCGTAGTGGTTGTATTAGTATTTCCATGGTTAGTATTATGAGGCCAGTGACAGTTTCACAAGGCTTTTGCACCATGAACGTGAAATCAATGCATGCCTCAACCCTTGAGTAACCTTGTCTTGCACATTTTCTCAATCATATCGGGGCCTACATATCCACATTTGATAAGGCTTTGGTAGAGGTTGTGTTAGTATTTCCAAGGGTAGTTTTATGAGGCCTCTGCACCACGAACGTGAAAAACAATGAATGCTTCACCCTTTAGTAACTTTGTTTTGTCCATAGGGGGAAGTGGGGTAAGATGAACCACTTTTTAGATTTTTCGACCTGGGGTCTTCCCTGGTAACGTGACCCTGTCTCTGTCAGTGTTCATTTGAACAGCTGTCATTTACCTTTAACAATAAACAAAAATTGATATTCTCCTGATAAGGCTTTCACCTTTTTAAAGCCTTTAAAAAAGTATTGAACGGTTCAACTTACCCCCACTAAGGGGGGTAAGTTGAACCCTACCGTGGGGTAAGTCGAACCACACCGTGAATTAAATGAACAAGAGGATATCTACATCAAAACAACGGATATTACAAATGTTTATCTATCAGTAATACATGCACATTCTTTTATAAGTAAATATGAAATAAATAAATAAAATCCTTTTGAAAATGTAACAAAATGTTTAGTGATTTTACTGCAAAACAGAGGATAGTACACATTTTTTATGTATCAATAGTACATATACATCCTTTTAAAAGAATAAAAAATCCTTTTGAAAATTTAAGCAAAATGCACTTATGTCCATCAACAGGCCTACGAGAGATTGAATCTTCCCAAGTCACATGGGAACACAAACTGGTTCGACTTTCGCAGACTACCAGACAAGCTTTTCGGAGCTGGTAGTGTCACCGAAATATCTTTTTTATCGAATGATGCTTCATCATTGTGGTCGATTATGAAGGCCTGTTTACTTTCAATGGGCCTGTGTCCCGGGATTCTCTTCATGAAAACTCCCTCGATTTCATCACCGTCGATTACGTCGACTCTTGCGACATATCTTTGTGTGGTTCCCTTCATGCCACGAATGTTCACTACCACGAAACCGCCTTCCCTCAACTCGTCATCCGATATATCGTCATCAGAATCTTTTGTTAGTGAATCCATGGTCTCGCATACATCGTCCTCACTATCATCATCCGAAGTGGCATTATAGATGCTGTCTGTCTTGACTTCTGTTTCTTACCAAACAAATTCTTCACAATTTCTTTATTCGCCTTGGTAGGCCTATCTTTCTTCTTTCTCTGCTGCTACTTCATCCCGGACTGGCGTATCTGTCAGTATTTTTGTGGCCCTTTTCTTTCTTTCTTTCTTCTTTTTTCCATCGTCGAATGCAGCGGAGGCCCTTTTCATAACATCGAGGGGTACAGGGCCCGGCCCGTTTTTCTTATGTACTTTCGCGGCATCTGATATCAAATAGATTACAATGAGGATTAAAAAATAATCATTCACACATGATGGGGTAAGATGAACAGATGGCTCATCTTACCCCAAACTTAAAGGTTCATCTTACCCCTCCGCGGCCATTTTGAATGAATCGTTTGTAAATATGTTAATGCAAACCGTTATCATCGAAAACATGGACAGAAGAATTATCAAATACTAAACTAATCACCAGCAATTTGCAACAAAAGTAAGACTAATACATACCAGAGTAATTGACGATATTCTCAGCTTCCATTGTTTTACTTTTCGATGGAAGAAACTGTTTTTTTGCTGTAAAAACTGACAGACTCTCCACAGGAACGTCTCGCTGCTACCAGAGACACCTGGTGACTACTGGCTTTGGTTGTGCAGCATTAGAGCTTGGCAATCTGTGATCACGTGATCGCAAGGGGTGGTTCATCCTACCCTACGGTTCATCTTACCCCACTTTCCCCTATTCTCAACAGTTCGAAGCCTACACACCCACGCATCATAAGACTTTGATAGAGGTTGTGTTAGTATTTCCAGAGCTAGTTTTATTAGGCCAGTGATAGTTTGACAAGGCTTCTGCACAATGAACGTGAAAACAACGAATGCTTCACCCTTTAGTAACTTTGTTCTGTCCATATTCTCAACATTTCGGGGCCTACACACTCACATTTGATAAGGCTTTGCTAGAGGTTGTGTTAGGATTTCCAAGGGTATAGTTTTATGAGGCCAGGGATATAGTTTGGCAAGGCCTTTGCATCACGAACGTTGAAAACAATGAATGCTTCACCCTTTAGTAACTTTGTTCTGTCCATATTCTCAACATTTCGAGGCCAACACACCCACGCATCACAAGACTTTGGTAGAGGTTGTGTTAGTATTTCCAGAGTTAGTGTTATGA
Source organism: Eriocheir sinensis (assembly GCF_024679095.1). Taxonomy (NCBI): domain Eukaryota; kingdom Metazoa; phylum Arthropoda; class Malacostraca; order Decapoda; family Varunidae; genus Eriocheir; species Eriocheir sinensis. Next base: position 4,079,470 of record NC_066563.1, read on the forward strand.
GGCCAGTGATAGTTTGACAAGGCTCCTCCCCCATGAACGTGAAAACAACGAATGCTTCACCCTTTAGTAACTTTGTTCTGTCCATATTCTCAACATTTCGGGGCCCACACACTCACGTTTGATAAGGCTTTGGTAGAGGTTGTGTTAGCATTTCCAAGAGTATTTTTATGAGGCCAGTGAACGTGAAAACAACGAATGCTTCACCCTTTAGTAACTTTGTTTTGCCCATATTCTCAAACATTTAGGAGCCTACACACCCACGATTGATAAGGCTTTGGTAGAGGTTGCGTTAGCATTTCCAAGAGTAGTTTTATGAGCCCAGTGATAGTGTGACAAGGCTCCTCCCCCATGAACGTGAAAAACAGTTAATGCTCCACCCTTCAGTAACTTTGTTCTGCCCATACTCTCAACATTTCGGGGCTTACACACCCACATATGATAAGGGTTTCGTAGAGGTTGTGTTAGTATTTCCAAGGATAGTTTTATGAGCACAGTGATAAATTGACAAGTCTTCTGCACCATGAACGTGAAAATCAATGCATCTCCTTTTAATAACCTTGTGAAGATGATGTTTGTCGCTGTAAGCAAGATATTTATAAATCCCGCTTACAATATAATGACGAACTTCACTTTGCAAGAGTCTAAAAGGAGTTTGTCGCGGAAAGATAATAAGAGCCAGACGGTAATGTTAGTTTAGCAGTTAGATAATATTAAACAATTGCTTTTGTAACCCCGTGAAGTTGAAGTGTTTGAGTTTCTCGCGGTAAAACACACGGACCACCTGATATATTTTCTCCTAACGCTTACGTGGTATAAAAAAAAAATACGAGACCGATGATTGACTGATTTGATTGATTGACTGACTGATAAGTTTATCGAGTTAATGATCTGATTGTTGTTGAAATACATGCATAGGAAAATGAAGGTATACTAAATAGACTTCATTCATAACGTCCACTGTGCTGTGATAAGCCTTTCTTACTTGTGAGAAATAAAGAACTGGAGCTAAAATTATTGAAATGGTAAAGGTAGGTAAAGTTGGGTGCATGGACTATAACTGCGCGTGGCTTCGGTGCTAATCCCTGTCACATTGGCCCTTTGAGCAACTATACGTATATATATTTTATCGTAATCATTACCTTTCACTGTCATAATCTTTAAAACTACAAGTATATATAAATGCAAAGACCACATACGGTTAACAAAGTGCAACACTGTATGGATAAGGGGAGTTGGAACCGTATATATATTTTTTCGTAATCACCATCTCTCAGCGCGTCATAATCCTTACAACCACAAGTGTAGATAAATGTAAATAACACATACGGCCAACAAAGTGTAACAGCGTATAGACAGGATGAGTTTCAGCCGTGCACGTCAGTCTATAGAGCACAAGTGGTAACGTATCTATATATGCTATTCACACCGACGCATATAAGGCAACACTGTTAGCTCAATCGATATTCTTATATGCACGAAAACTTACACCCCTTGCTCTCGTGTGTGTGTGTGTGTGTGTGTGTGTGTGTGTTGCATTCATGGTAGGATACGTGTGAGCAGCGAGCTTATCTGCCGCCTTGAGAGAGAGAGAGAGAGAGAGAGAGAGAGAGAGAGAGAGAGAGAGAGAGAGAATTATAATAAATGATCGGACATGCAGACGGACTTGCTCTCTCTCTCTCTCTCTCTCTCTCCACACACACACACACACACACACACACAGAGAGAGAGAGAGAGAGAGAGAGAGAGAGAGAGAGAGAGAGAGAGAGAGAGAGAGACACCTTTCGTTGAGATAACAAAATGGTGATGCTTACAAACAAAGAAATCATTGCCATATTGCCTTTGCTTCAGTAACCAATGATATTACACGTTACTTCTTTGTGGGTATAAGTAACCTGAAATAACCAATACCTTTATGCTTACTCTGTTGTTATAAGAGCCCCGAGAATATGTACAGTTTCAAAGGCAATAATGAAAACTATGAAAATACAGTGCAATATACAAGGCATATTTCCAGTTTAAGAACGTGTCACAAAATTTAATCTCCTTTCAAACTATTTTTTTACTCATCTTCATCTCCACTTTTCTTCACTTTCCACTTATTTATCCTCCACTTCGATCTGCCATGCATAGCCTTGTCTTTCTTCTTTGTATCCACACTATCTACATTCATCTCTTTCCATCCGTTTTCTCGTAATTCTTATCTCTACCAAGGACTCATGTATCTCCCGTATCCTTCCATCGTGTTACATAATTTAGCATTAGGTACTGAGCATGTTCACTGTATCCACGTCTCACCCAGCACTTGATCCAACACCTCACACCCTTCACTTAATTTATCACACAACATACGATAAAACATAAACAGGAAGCAACACTAAGCCTTTTCCTTTAGTGGTGATGTGAGGGAGAAAGAAGGAAAATGAAACCTCAAATTCCTCTTGCAAAACCTCCTTATTTCTTATATCTCACCTCTGCGTCCTCATAATCAAATAATAAGCAATCACACATGCACAGTAACTAAGCATTATTATCGTAGCTTTCCGTGCAAGACTGAGCTTTCCAGTGTAATGCTGACGGTGACAATGGTAGGTGGTGATGATGACGATGATGGACGTGCTGATGGTGTGGTGTCGTGCGCGCCAAAATTTCACTCTCGTTCGCGCCCCAGAAATACTTTGTCACACGTTCTTTTGATATAACGAAAGTGACATGACATTCCCGTCTCATTCCCCGGCGGTTTGCTCTGTAGTGGATATATATACACACTCATACCTACACAATACTTCTTTCTAAAGCCCTAACCGCAGTGTGATGCTGATGGTGACAATGATAGGTGGTGATGATGACGATGGTGGTGGTGGTGGTGGCTTGCGCGCCAAAATTTCACTCTCGTTCGCACCCCAGAATTACTTTGTCATACGTTCTTTTCATATAACGAAACTGACAAAACATTATTGTACCATTCCCCGGCGGTTTGTTTTATAGTGAATAAATATACACACTCATACCTATACAATACTTCTTTATAAAGGCCTAACCGCAGTGTAACGCTGATGGTGACAATGATAGGTAGTGATGATGACGATGATGGAAGTGGTGCTGGTGGTGCTTGTGGAAGTTGTGGTAGTGGGTTGCGCGCCAAAATTTTACTATCGTTCGCGCCCTAGGAATACTTTGTCACACGTTCTTTTGATATAACGAAATTGACATGACATTCCCGTGCCATTCTCCGGCGGTTTGCTTTGTAGCGGATACATAGGACACACTCATACTTACACAATACTTATATCTAAAGCCCTAAACGCAGTGTGATGCTGATGGTGACAATGGTAGGTGGTGATGATGACGATGGTGGTGGTGGTGGTGGTGGTGGTTGCTTGTGCGCGAAAATATCACTCTCGTTCGCACCCCAGAAATACTTTGTCACAAGTTCTTTTGATATAACGAAAACGACATGACATTCCCGTCCCCTTCCCCGGCGACTTGCTCTGCAGTGGACATATATACGCACTCATACCTATACAATATACTTCTTTCTAATAAAGGCCTATAAAAACGCTGATGGTGGCAATGGTGCATGGTGAGGATGACGATGATGGAAGTGGTGGTGGTGGTGGCTCGCGCGCCAAAATTTCACTCGTTCGCGCCTCAGAAATACTTTGTCACGCGTTCTTTTGGCATAACGAAATTGACATGACATTCCCGAGACATTCCCCGGCGGTTTGCTTTGTAGCGGATATATAAACAGACTCATACCTATACAATACTTATCTCTAAAGCCCTAACCGCAGTGTAACCCTGATGGTGACATTGGTTGGTGGTGATGATGACGATGATGGTGAAAGTGGTGGTGGTGGTGGCTTGTGCGCGAAAATTTCACTCTCGTTCGCGCCTCTGGAATACTTTGTCACACGTTCTTTTGGTATAACGAAATTGACATGACATTCCCGTGCCATTCCCCGGCGGTTTGCTTTGTAGCGGTTATATATACACACTCATACCTGTACAATACTTCTCTCTAAAGCCCTAACCGCAGTGTAACGCTGATGGTGACAATGATAGGTGGTGATGATGACGATGATGGAGGTGGTGGTGATGATGATGATGGTGGTGGTGGTGGCTTGCGCGCCAAAATTTCACTCTCGTTCGCACCCCAGAATTACCTTGTCACACGTTCTTTTGATATAACGAAAGTGACATGACATTCCCGTCTCATTCCCCGGCGGTTTGCTCTGTAGTGGATATATATACACACTCATACCTATACAATACTTCTTTCTAAAGCCCTAACCGCAGTGTGATGCGGATGGTGACAATGGTAAGTGGTGATGATGATGACGTTGATAGAGGTGGTGATGGTGGTAGTGGATGAGGTGGTGATGGTGATGGTGATGGTGGTGGTGGTGGTGGGGCAGTACCTCGATCTTTTAACACTGGGTGGTGGTGGTTTGCGCGCCAAAATTTCACTCTATTTCGTGCCCTAGGAATACTTTGTCACACGTTCTTTTGATATAACGAAATTGACATAGTATTTCCGTGCCATTCCCCGGTGATTTAATTGCTTCGTAGTGGATATATGTATACACACATACTTATACAATACTTCTTTCTAAAGCCCTAACCGTAGCCACAGCCCAAAGGTAGACGCTGTTCAGGCATCATAATACTGAGTTTCTCTACCTGTTGACATTTAAAGGAAAATCCATGCCTTCTATTGATTGAAAGTCTTTGTTAGGTGCCGTGCGTGGTGATGGTGAGGGCTAGCGTGGTGGTAGATATTGATACGTACAGAGATGAAGAGAACTGTACCTACAGGTAGATAATATGGTAGCAAAAGTAACAGGTACACCATTATATACAGTAATAGTAGAAGTAGAAGAAGCAGTATTAGTATTAGTAGTAGTATAGTACGTAGCAACAGCAGCTGCAGCATCATATTAGCAGTAGTAGTAGTACATAGTAGTAGTAGTAGTAGTAGTAGTAGTAGTAGAAGTATACCAGCATTAGCAGCATATAGTAGTAGTAGTAGTAACAGCAGCGGTAGTAGCAGAATAGTAATAGCAGTAGTATACTAGCACTAATATTAGTAGTAATAACAGCAAAGACGTATAGTAATAGTAGTTGTTTAAGTAGTAGGTCTATAGTAGTAACAACAACAGCAATTAAAACCCATTAAGTGGACGAGAATGGTTCTTTTGTTAGACGTGTGAAAAGAACGGCATGTCTTTGGTTTAGTGCCTTGTGTTGATAATCATGCACATATAATACTGATGAATTGTCATGATAACCGCAATAGGGGACTCGTAGTAATATTAAAGTCAGTACATCTGGACAGGGCTGAGTACGGTGATGAATAAAGATAATGAATCTGCAGTCAAGATCACAGCGCTGGCTCCCTCGTCCCTCCCTCAGGCATCCTCCCTGATGACGCCCCGACAATGCTAACTTCCTGCCGAAACGTAACGCCTGTGTTATTTTAAGGCCGCCCTGAAGAATAGCTAGAATACTGTATCAGCCCTGCAGGACGAGGGTGGCTGTATGAATGAAGGCGAGGAGGGCATGAGCTGTATCGCTGCTGTCGGGGCTGCTGTGGAGGGTCCAACATCCAAGGGCAAGGGCGTTGTGTGTAAAATGTTAACTTGGCGGGAATATTATCATGGGCTTGGCGGGGAAATAGGGGTCGGTATTCTCGGATGCTTCCATCTCCCACATTAACTATTTCCAAAGGTCGAAAAGGAGATTAATCGAGTTTTCATGAGGATTTTATTACATTCAGGGTACAGAAGAGGGGTCAGACTATCACCAGGGTCATTAAACTACCCCTGGAAATGCCCAAAACGCCTACGAAAGCCTGGTCAAATATCTGTGCTTGGGAGCCGGAGTGTTTAGGAATATGGACCAAGTGCTGTGGAGGGGCGCCGCTACCGGGGGATTCAAAGTTTCCGCGGGAGGGTCTGGGATTGGTCAGGGAACGGCAGCCTGCAGTGGGGATTGGAGCGTTCAAACCTGACGTCACGGGCGGCAGCCAGTGAAAAAAAAGACGCTTTACGCGCGCCCGCGGTCACAGTTGTGGTAGAACAGTGGTAGCGAGTGCAGGGACCATGGTGAGTTCTTGAGAGTTTTTACGAGAGATCCGCGTCCTGGCGCCTTAAGGGTGGCATAGCCGTGTAGCGGCAGGTGTGGTGCATACGCTGGCGGAGTTTGGAGGCTGAACTCGGTGTTTTAACGGGTGAAATCCTGGTTTGTTTCAGGCTGGTGGCAAGGCAGGCAAGGACTCCGGCAAGGCGAAAGCCAAGGCAGTGTCACGCTCGGCTCGGGCTGGTCTGCAGGTTGGTTATCGATTTTTGCCAGCCCCTACTGCCCAACGCGGCCGCCTTCGGGCTGCAGGGCTTTCCGTTGTTGTGGAATATAATTGATCAAGGAGAAACCAAGCAGGTGACGTCTATCATGGCGGCCCTTCAGGAGTGGCAACAGGCTAACTTTTCCTCCTCGCTTTCAGTTCCCCGTGGGCCGTATCCACAGGCACCTGAAGAACAGAACCACCAGTCATGGCAGGGTCGGGGCCACGGCGGCGGTGTACAGCGCCGCCATTCTGGAATATCTCACTGCTGAGGTAAGAGACACGCAAGGGGCGGCAGGGTTGGCATGCCTGGCGCCGCCCACTCCTACCGGCGCCCTCTCCAAGCCTTTGGGGAGGAAGTTCAAAGTTTGCACGCGCGGCAGGGCCAGGTTCACCCGTGGTCAAAGGGCAGCAAGGCTTGGAGGGCCAGTCAGGGTCGTGGGCGGCTTTATTTTCGGTGCAGGGGCTTGGGCGGAGTGGCGGGCGAGTCCATTGTTCGGCGGCTGTGGGGGGCGCGGCGTTGCCACGTGTACCCCGGCAGCAAACCCGCGGGAAAATGAAGGCGGGAAGCTGAGGCTGTTGCTGTGTGGATGTCGTTAATATTGCTGATTTCACCATGACACTCCCTCTTTGCGTAGTAGCAGAGTTACATCAGTACTTCCTTGTAGTTGCAATATGGCAGAGGGGCGGGGGACGTGTTTGAACGGCCTTAACTTTGTGATGGCTGGTGCAGCCCTGATATTGACCAACGAGTGTTAGACAGGCCTTCATTCCCTAGTTTGAGCCGCCCTTAAAGTTAGAGGTGGAACAAGCTTGTCTGCTCTGCTGGGAAGTTGATTAAGTAACTACAGTATCACTTTAAATTTGATATTTTTTCATTTGATAAAAAAAAAAAAAATCCTGCTCTTACATAAGTATAACATGTAAGCAGTATTAATGTTCAATGGTTCTGGGGAGGAATAGAAGAAAAGTAAAGATGTTGGAAGCGTATATATAACTAGGAACCTTGTGTTTAATACAGGCAGATCTACGGGCCACTTCTGCTGTTTCAACACGAGGTTTATGAGTTCAGTGAAGATCGATTTGGTTTGGGTGCGTAGAAGAATTGTTAGGATGTAGAATTGCCCTTAATTAAGAGTGTTAGGGGATGCAATATGTGTAAAGTTGCTTGAAAGGGTGTGTAGGGTTTACTAGTTTGTCACCTACTCTACACTTATTCAACCCCTCTACCCTGCTCGAAGTAATGGGTAGCATCAAGTTATTTTTTAGTACATAACATTAGAGAAGTATTGTAGGTGATTACTGGTAGCGTGTTACTTAATTTCTCGCTGTGGGGTTGGATTTTCTACTGCTTAATAATTTACTTTGTTAAGGTTTTTAATGCTGCTTGCCTTGTCTTAGGTTTTGGAATTGGCCGGGAATGCTTCCAAAGATCTGAAGGTGAAGCGTATCACCCCGCGCCATCTACAGCTGGCCATCCGTGGTGACGAGGAATTGGACTCCCTCATCAAGGCCACCATTGCCGGCGGCGGTGTCATCCCCCACATCCACAAGTCCCTTATTGGCAAGAAGGGTTCACAGAAACCTGTATAAGCCGCCTTTGGCCTCCTAGGTTTTAGTGGGCTGGGAGACTGGCCGTCTAGCATTAAGTTGTGTGACTGGGTCAGCTTGTTTGGCCAGAGTGAGGATGCTTTGTTTGTACGTCGGTGATAGATGCGAGGCAGAGGTGGGCGCCCTGCCACCCCCAGGGAGTGCCGCCTTGCCCCTTGTTACCTCCCCATCTTACTTCTGTTCTACCTCCGAAGTTTTGTCTGACCTGCCTCCCTCCACCCTGAGGCAGGCGCAGTAGTAGGCACCTCTGAGGGGTCTTGTGTTGCTCAGTGAGGTAAATTCGATCAGCCCTGCGGCCAACGCATTGTTTTCATTGAAAGTAATCTTAGTCTATGTTCTTAAGTTTGTCTAATATGGTTTTATTAGTATTTTATTTTGTTGAAAATTTCAATCAGAAGGTATAAGGAGTGGCATTCCTCCTTCTTCACTTTAAAAGTGTCATGTATTACTTGAAGTACAATTTTCAGTGTTTTGATAATGTGTAGAGTAAGTCCCACTATACATATTGTAATTAGTGCATTCTCTACAATATAATGTATATTCATTTTTTATTAATAATGTTTTTTTTGCCTTCCACTCATCCCTGCTTTGTGAATTAACTAAAACTCTTAGTTGCACATCAAAGTGCCCTAGTATGTTACTGCCTTATCTGAGCTTATCTGGGCCAGGAATGTTGTGTCAGGAGTTATAACAAAGGTGATATAAGTAATGTACTGAGAATTAGCCAGCAGGATAGAACATGCAGTAATGGATTTAAATTAGAAAAGTATAGATTTAGGAGAGATATAGGCAAGCATTGGTTTAGTAATAGGGTGGTGGGGGAATGGAATAGACTCAGCAATCACATAGTTAGTGCAGGGAAGATAGCTTGTTTTAAGAGTTGAATGGATAGCTACATGGACGAGGATGACAGGTGGCAGTGAGGTGTGGGTGCAGTACGCAGCGTACGCCCGTACCTAAGGTAAACGAGGATCAAACCTCTACCTAAAACTACACCTCACCCATCGTGAGCATTGGGGGGTATTCTGGAGCTGCCCTGTGTAGGCCACTCGGCCTCTTGCAGTTTCCTATGTTTTTATGTTCTCCTTTATAGCCAGGGTAATTCTGCCGAGGAGCATCAGGACTGTTAGCCAACCTTTGTGATGAATAAAATGGTGGTGGTGGTGCTGGTGGTTAGTCAGGAAAGTAGGATGATGCATCAACCAAGGATATAATGCAAATTACAGGTGTTCAAGGAGACAGGTGACTGAGTAGATGATAAACAGGTAAGTAATGGAAAACAATTAACAATGGCATTTAAGTGGATCAAGCCTCTACCTGAAACTACGCCTCACCCCATTGTGAGTGGTGGGGGGGGGGGGATTCTGGAGCTGCCCTGTGTAGGCCACTCGGGCTCTTGCAGTTTCCCTTGTTCTTATAAGCGAGGAGTTCAAGCATTATTTTCTCGGACTTGACGCGTGGCTCACCACCCTTTGTTCATGTTCCACAACCTCCGCGTCTCGTGTATGTACTGTACAGCGTTAATAGTAAGTGCTGCTTAAGCTATCTATTGTAGACTTTAATAACGTTAAGGGAAGGCTATTGGCTAGCACTAGGCAAATCAAGCGTAAACAAGTCACTTGTTGAGGAAAGGCCAACATTACAGGAGCGTACCCAGAGGTGGGGGGTGGATGACCCCCTAACCCCCTTCTGCTAGTCTACTCTGAAAGTCAAAACGAAAACTGGGACTTTCTGTTGCATATTTGTAGAACAGGAAAATGCACCCAGAGACCACCCCCTCCCCCACAGCTGATTCTGATTTGTTTCGCCTCACTCGCCTCTTCAAGTGGCCACAAAGGTTCATATTTACCGAAAAAAAGACCCCTGCCCTTTTACAGCTCTGGCTAACACTGAGTAATTAGACGATTTATTAAACAAAATTAAATCACCTGTGGAAGAAAGGCTAATACAGAGGTAAATAGGTTAAACAAACATTTCAAATCAAAACTGGCGGGCTGGGAAAGGGAGGCAAAGGGTTGGGTGGGTGGGAGGAGGCGGGTACCAACAAGCGTTACCAAATTGTCGTACTCGGCATACTTTTTTCGTCTGCTTGAGGCCCAAAACTGTCGAGCCTACACTGATAACGATATACATTTACAATTAGAGTTCAAATGGTTAATTATCGATGTTTTTCTACAATTGTTACGGGTCAGAAACAGGAAAATACGATGTTCTGAGTACGATAATCTGGTAACGCTGGTACCAACGCGTCTTTATTACCCAGCTGAAGCAAGACCCACGTGGATGCTGCTTACCTGTCCTGCCTGCCTCCGCCCCCTCTTGCTCACCTGTACCAATTATGACCTCTTACCTGCCCTGCCAGTAAGTATAGAGGGGAATTTCATAACGTTACTGTGATTCCCCTGCGTGTGTGTCATTGTAGTGAAGGTGTGTTAGGTAATAAGTTACGTGGAATCTTGTACCTTTAATTGCCTTCCTTTCTCACCTGTAGCATTATGACCCTGCCCTGCCCAGCCAGTATAGAGGGAAATTTGATAACGTTACTGTGATTTCCCTGCGTGTGTGTCATTGTAGTGAAGGTGTGTTAGGTAATAAGTTACGTGGAATCTTGTACCTTTAATTGCCTTCCTTTCTCACCTGTAGCATTATGACCCCTCACCTGCCTTGCCAGTAAGTATAGAGGGGAATTTGATAACGTTACTGTGATTTACATGCGTGTGTGTCATTGTAGTGAAGGTGTGTTTGATAAGTTACGTGGAATCTTGTACCTTTAATTGCCTTCCTTTCTCACCTGTAGCATTATGACCCCTCACCTGCCTTGCCAGTAAGTATAGAGGGGAATTTGATAACGTTACTGTGATTTACATGCGTGCTTGTCATTGTAGTGAAGGTGTATCAGATAATATGTTACGTGGATGCTTATAACCTTGCCTCACCTGCTCACCTGTACCCATTATGACCCCTTACCTGCCCTGCCAGTCAATATAGAGGGAAATTTCATAACGTTACTGTGATTTAAGGTGTGTTAGGTTATGTTATACGGAATCTCTGTACCTTTATTGCCTTCCTTTCTCACCCTGTAGCATATGACCCCTAGTAAGTATAGAGGGGAATTTCATAACGTTACTGTGATTTACATGCGTGTGTGTCATTGTAGTGAAGGTGTGTTAGATAATAAGTTACGTGGAATCTTGTACCTTTAATTGCCTTCCTTTCTCACCTGTAGCATTATGACCCCTCACCTGCCTTGCCAGTAAGTATAGAGGGGAATTTGATAACGTTACTGTGATTTACTTGCGTGCTTGTCATTGTAGTGAAGGTGTGTCAGATAAGTTAATTACGTGGATGCTTATATCTTGCCTTACCTGCTCACCTGTACCCATTATGACCCCTTACCTGCCCTGCCAGTAAGTATAGGGAGGAATATAACGTTTTTTGTGACTTAATTGATTGTTTGTCATTGTAGTGAAGGTGTCAGCGTGGATGCTTACCTGCCCCCTGCCTCCTTACCTGCCCTGCCATTAATAAGTACAGAGTGAGTTTCATATCGTCAATGTGAATCGCTTGATTGTGATTGTCATAATGGTGTGTCAGATTTTAGTAAGTTCTTAGCTCTCAGGTCATCTTCATGTGTTTCCAGCTGTCTTGTAAGCAAGGTATCCTGTTTTTCATAGTGTTTTCTTTACTTATTTTCCTGTTAATTGCATGTTTGCTATGATAATTTGAGACAGGTAAGAATGGACTGGCTTGAAGATACCTTACACTTAAATAATAACTGTGTTTTACTAAATTATTTTCTTATTAATTGCATGTTTGGTGTTTAAACTTGAGACAGGTAAGAAAAGACTGGCTTGAAGATACCTCGCACTTAAATAATACCTGTGTTTTACTTAATTATTTTCTTATTAATTGCATGCTTGGTGTTTAAACTTGAGACAGGTAAGAAAAGACTAGCTTGAAGATACCTTTCACTTAAATGATAGCTGTGTCCTTGCCTATAATATCAAATCTACATGACAGCAAAGATTATTAGCTCCTGTACTTCCATTTTGGCTTTTTTTTTCATCTAGTACTCATTTAAGTTGCATAAGTTCATGGTATTTGATGTGGCATAGGCTATAGGGTTAGTAATGGACATGACATGGCACTGGTAAGGCCTGTGACACTCAATGGTAGGCTCAAGAAGGTTTTAGTTGCAATTTATATTACCTCAGGAAAGTTACAAAAGTTACTCAATTAGGTATGTACTCTTATTTCACAGTTCCTAAGTACTGGTAAGGCCTATGACACCCTCCCATTATTAGGCCTAAGAGATGTTTTTAGCTGCTAATTAGGTTTGCTCAAGAAATTACAGCAGTTAGTCAATCAAATAATTACTCCTTTTACTGCTTAATAACCCTCAGTTCCTAATTATATACTGATAAGGCCTTTGGTAATGTTAGGCCTAAGACATTTTTAGCTGCTAATTAAGATTGCTGAAGAAATTACAGATGCTAATTTATCAATAATTAATTCCAATTTCAGTTAAGGACCCTTACAGTTGCACATTGTAGGACAATTAATTTGCCGAGTCACAAACTGTGTTTATAAATACCTCTAAGTGAAATAATTGATTGGTATGAGTTCCTCAAGGTGATTGCACCATTACTTCTATATCAAATTATCACTAAATCATTTTGTTTTTCCTTCAAGATGCTGCCTAGACTCACATCTTGGCTCTGACACCTGGGCCGGACCATTGCAGTGAAGACCATCACCTGCTGGGCTTCCCCCTTCATGAATCTGCTCAGGTGAGGCTAGACAAAAAATTATATATACCTTATCTTCAGTTATATCTGTTTAGTACACTACTGGACAAAGGCCTTTCCCAACATCCTTCACCTCTCTTTCTGATCTTAGGTACTTCATCTTTTTTCTATTTCACAGCAAAGGAGGTGGTGCAAGGACCCCCCCCCCCCAAAAAAAAAAAATGAAGACAAAAAAGCCTGCTAATCACTGCTCCTACTTCAGTAAATGTTATAAAATTATCTGTATCTCATCTTCATTCATGGTTCCACAGCAGCTTCCAAGATCAGTGAATCACTTCTTCTCACCCAGGGGGCTTCATGGTGCAGTGGTTAGCACACTTGGCTCACAACCGAGAGAGCCCGGGTTCGATTCTCGGGCTGATTGGAAAAATTTGGGCGGTGTTTCCGATACCCAACGCCACTGTCCACCCAGCGGTGAATGGGTACCAGGTATTAATCGGGGGTTGTGTCCCGTCTCCTGGGATCTGTTCCCTTCTCCTATAATCCCTTCCCCTTCTGTCTCTCTCTGGCATATGACCACAGACGTTGTGGCGACTAAACAAAACTTTCCAACTTTTCCTTCTCACCCTGATCCCTGCACACAGTACTTCTTAACTAATCTTAGCTCTTAGATTGTGTTTTTTCTTGATAATTTATTTGATGATTATGTATTTCAGTAGGACTCTTGCCTAAGGACTGTGGAAAAAAAACTTACTTAATATCTATTTTTTTTATTGCATTTGTCAACTTACCTTTAAAGCTGGTTGTGTATATTTCAGTGACTTTCTCTGTTTGCCTCTCACTTTATCTTTTGTGGTCACTTAATATTTGTGGCGGCTTGGCTGGGTCTGCCGAGTTCCCATGGATTGAGGGTGTACATGCCCACGAGCCATTTTTGTTTCCTCTATTTTATTATCCTTGAGCATCCTCCATATCTTTAAAATATTACTAACAACACTCATATCCCACAAACTTTGCAGGCACTCAAAATCCTACAACTTCCTCTATGGCTTCATGACTCTGATTCCCCACAAGCCTAGAAGAATCTGTCACAACCATCTGAATAGTAAACATGACTTCTCTGTGTGTAAGATGAAAGCATTGGGCGATAAAGTGTCATTCAGTGGCTGGGCGCTCCCTCCAGCCAGACAGCCGTGTAGGTATGTGTGGCCTGCATGCACAGCTTCATTCTTGCACCTCATGTAGAACCAAGGGCTATGTCGAGCTGTGTAGAGTGGTCTTCCAAACAGCTGGGGTCTAGGGACTGTATACATCACACAATGGTTAAAAAAAACAGGTCTGTATATAAATTTGAAATCTCAAGTGCTATATATAAGTTTGAAATAGAATATTGGATATGAGGTACAAGGCCACGCACAGTTATAGGGCATGCTTCCATTATAGATAGATAAATATAAGAAAGGCAAAACCAGTCACTATAACACCTATCAGCTACACAGTTATACTTATTGTTTTTAGTTCTCTCTATTAATCAAAATAATTATCAGTTGCTGCACATATTCATACCAAGTTTCAAGCTGCCTGGAAGACCTGTCAACATAAACATTAGTAGAACCTTTGACTTGGTGCTGATGATCTTAAAAAAAGCCTACATGGTCACAGGAAACCTCAGCTGTAGATGTAGTTTAGATGAGCAAGGACTTATGAATAATGTGCATGCACCACACAACACAGCTTGTTTCCAAGGCACGAGACTCCCTAAAACATTGTCAAATCCATGCAAATATACACTTGAAAATTATATCTAGGTGTGCATGGGGTAAATATATATGCACACAAAACACAAGCCCATATGCTGAACAAGTTTTTCATATATTCTCATTATTCCTCAGTGAATGGTATGGTAAGGTAAAAGTGGAGTAACAATGTGCAGAGGATAACTTGTCCTCTGTAATTGGCACTGATTTGGCCTTCACTGGTAGCCTGGTAACATACAGTCCCAGGTCTTTCTCTGCCTCTGTGGTGGATAGTGGAGTGTTTCCCATGTGGTATTGGTATGCTGGATATCCCCTCCCAAGGTGCATGACTTTACATTTTTCTTCATTGAATTGTAGCAGCCACTTTTTGTTCCATTCCTGTAGCTTGGTGATGTTTTCTAGTAGGAAATCCTCAATAAAGGGGTTAAGTGCATTGGTAGAAAATGGCATCAGAAAAAATATTTATTCCATAGATATACAAAAGAATAATATGATTCACAAACCCTGCACATATACCCTCCTTAGACGAGTGGGATTTGTGGGCCCAAAATGGTGGGCAGCAGAGAAATATGACCAGTTAGAGTCCAGAGTCCAGGTGAGGGTTACAAGTATCTGAGGACAGTTATGCGTGCCTTAACTTATCTGCATCCTCAGGAAAGGCTGTTCTTGGCTTACCTATCTTATCATCTGTAATCTTCCATTAAAAAAAAAGTCCTTTAGGTATCACTCCCTATATTGGGTCACCAGTCATTCATGTGCAGGTATTGATGAAGCATAAAAATTTGAGGTGAGTCTAAGGTCATGTAAATGCAAAATTGGTTCATCTTGAGTGTGATGAAGGACTCCCATCATGCTAATAGTACTCAGCGTGTTGAGGGAAAGCCTGGAGTACTTGCTATTTAATTTCTCATCATTAGGTATTACATAAACTAATGAATCAACTCCTATTTTATGTATTTAGAAAGGCTGCAAATAAGGGAGGTAAGAAAAAGCATCCCTTGAGGTGGTTTCTTATTACAGGATATTGGTTGGTATTGTCAGATCCTTCTGCCCCTCACCTCAACGATTTCCAAAGGCCAAAAAGGAGATCAGTCGGGTTCTAACAAGTGATATTTTAGATTCATGTTATGGAAGAAGAGTCATACTACCACCAGGGGCACAAAACTCCTATAAAAGTTCTGTCAAATATGTGTGCTTTGACGCTGAAATGTTTTAAAATACGGACCATTATCATCACTCACCTTATGCTGAACTCATGCCAACATGAGGCAGGCGGTGGCTGAGTGATTGGGGAGGCGGTGGCTGAGTGGTTAGCGTGACGGCCCCGCGTTCAGGAGCTCCAGGAGGGACGCGGGTTCGAATCCTGGCCGCCGCACAGCTGAGGTTTTTCAGTCACTGCCGAGTGGCCTAAGACTACCCACATGCTGGCCTGAAGACCACCCATTAACCCAGGCTCTAGATAACCTCTCCAAAGAGAGGCTCAAAGATGAGTTCCGGGGGGCAGCATAAGCCAACACAAGGTGGCGCCACTATAAACACTTGCCTGCGCCAGAACGGGCTGGGCCGACCATCAGGCCCCACCAGGAAGAAGCCTTGGGCCGACCATCAGGCCTCACCGGGAAGAAGCCTACAGACGCAATAGGCCGCGACATTAAAAAAAAAAATAAATAAATAAATAAAAAATGAACAACCTTAAAGTCGACCCAGGGCACGATATCCACAGCTGTGCACTTAAACACCTGTACACACACACACACACACACACACACACACACACACACATATGCATGAACACCTGGAATGACATAGAAAATTATATAGTACAAGTCAAAACTGTTCTTAAATTTATAATTTGAACTTGATGAATGGAGTGTTGGGTCAGACCTTGCAAGTGTAGCCGGCTTTTGTATATACTAGATAAATACACACACACACTTGTACACCCACCCACATACATTACTTATCAGAGGCACTAACCCCTTCAATACGGTGACGCCGACGTTGGCGTCACCGTATGGAAAGGGTTAATCCTCTTCTAAACCTCTTAATCCTTTTCTAAACATCTTAAGAGGAATTGGAAGAGGATTAAGAGGTTTAGATGAAGGATTAATCCTCTTCCATTTCCTCTCAACCCTTTCTATACTGTGACGGCGACATATGCGTCACATATGGAAAGGGTTAACCTGTCCGCTGCGATTGGCACATATTTTGCCTTCACTGGTATCCTGGTAACATATACTCCCAGGTCTTTCTCTGCCTCTGTGGTGGATAGTGGAGTGTTGCCCATGTGGTATTGGTGTGCTGAATATCCCCTCCCAAGGTGCAGGACTTTACATTTTTCTTCATTGAATTGTAGCAGCCACTTTTTGTTCCATTCCTGTTGCTTGGTGAGGTCTTCTTGTAGGAAATCTACAGTCAAGGGGTTAAAGACTGGCACCAAAGCTCACCTACAATCACTCCCTTCAGGATGGCAGCCACAAAGGTGATCATCGACACTGACCCCGGGACTGACGATGCACTGGCCCTCTTCATGGCCCTGGAGGCACACCGACGGGGGTGCGTGCAGGTCCTGGCCATTACCACCGTCCACGGCAACACCTCCATAGAGAATGCCAACAACAATGTCTTAAGAATCCTGCGCTTGACAGATTCGCTGGATGTAAGTGAATTATCGACCATTTATCAGCTTTTTGGGGTTATTTTTGTGTATTGGGAATTGTTAGGTCAGTGTGGGTCTCTGTCCTTGGTGTGTTGGTACTATTTTTTCCTTCAAAACTTATATTTCCACTTTTCTGGTATAGTAGACATTCTATTTATCGTGTTTCTGTGTTTACAGATCCCCGTGTATAGTGGTGCAGCGCGTCCCTTGGTGCACCTGTATATCAGAGACGAGGAACCCTTCCATGGCCAGGATGGTTTCGGGGATGCTGACCTGCCCCCTCAGCCCCCGGCCGCCTCACTGCTGCAGCCCCAACATGCTGTCACGGCTCTTCTTGACCTGGCCTCGCGGCACTCAGGTGAAGTGGACCATTAGTGTGACGTATTAGTATCAAGAAACATCCATGAAAAGAAACTGCAGTGGTAGGGATATGAGAAGAAATGAGGACTATACATATATACTGGTGCGGAATAGTCACTTTGTAGCGTGTGATGTGTATACTTGCTGGTGAACATATAGGAAGCAAAGAAAACACAAGAAGTCTGAGTGCTTTCATGTATTACAACTTCAGATGTAGTACATGAAAGCACTCAGGTTTTTTGTGTTTTCTTTGCTTCCTATATCGTCAGCAAATATGTACAGTCGTCCCTCAAATAGTACGGTTTCGGTTTTATATGGATTGTCATGGAAGAATTTTTTTAGGATTTTTAAATTTCCCGCTCGTCGCACCAAGTAGCTATGGCGTGAATGGCAACACTGTTCTACCAAAACACCTGCTGAAAGCACCCCAAAGCGTTCGAGATAGGTGTTCACCTTGCAGAAGAATTCAGATTTCGGAGAAGTTACATTTTGGGATGAGTTACGTTGCGGTAGGGAGAGCATACCACGTGAATGAGAGCAGTGTTCGCTGTATCTATCATAGTGTAAAAGAAATTCTTGCCACAGTAACTGCCAGTGCTCCAAGAGTGCTGCAAGAGTGGAGATAAAGGCCGTCCTTTTGCTAAGCCTCGTCGTTGCTATGGTAACGGCATCTCACTCGCAGCAAAATGGCGTACACTGATCTTCCTGCCAGTGCATTTGAGAGAGGGAGTCGGGATGTCTCAGGCACCCAGACCACCCCTGGTGATGTTTAACATGAATTACTACCTGTCCTGGCTGACGAACTCCTTACAACAGAAGATGAAAAGGAAGCTCCAGTGGTTATGATGGTATAGAGAGGTGAAATGCAATGCAAACACTTATATGTGTTTATTTGGGCCGCCATGTTTGCTGATGATGTCATCACAGCACAAAGGTGCTCCACCTCTCAAAGCCAGGAGCCAGTGGACGTGCTGAGTTGCCAATCGTGCTGCCACGTCATACGTTTGAGAGCACTCGGGACGTTCCGAGAGTCCCGATTCCCTCTCTCAAACGCAGCCCAGGGAGTGTTTCTATGGAGAGCACTAATTTTATACAGATTTTTTAATAGTACGGAGGCCTGGGTCCCTAATCCCCGTACTATTTGAGGGACGACTGTAGTGGTATTGCCTTTTCTTTGGTAGCAGAGGACAGTGCACTGCAGAAAGAAAACTACAACATGCTGCTACATAAAAAAAAAGGAAAAGATAAGAAAGGCATTAACCAAATTCCCAATGCCATGATACTCTATGATGTCTCACAGCCCAGCATCAGACAGAGAGGCTTCCCTAGTAAAAAGTTCTTATCCTAAAGATGTGCAGGATGTTTAGGTACTGTTATAACTTCACCATTTCACTGCTGCATGGTCTAATTTAGTGACGGGAACTGTGTAGAGGTATTGAACTTTCTTTGGTAGCAGGAGACATGGCAGGAAAGAAAAACCCAACATACTGGTACATAAAAGAGGGAATAAGATTAAATTCCCTATGCCTTGACACTATGAAGTCTGATCGTAAGGATGTGTAGCATGTGTTGGCACTGTTATAGCTCTATTACTCAGCTGCATGGTCTAGTTTAGTGATGGTATGTTCTTTTTCAGGTGAGGTTGTGTTGATGGGGCTGGGACCTCTGACGAACCTCGCTCTGGCCATGCGCCTCGACCCTGCCTTCACTTCACACTTGGCAGGACTCTACATCATGGGCGGCAACTCCAGTGGTACGGTATTAACAGTAGAGTACAGATTTCCTTTGCTTTATGATTGGGTTACATTCTCGGAAAAGCAGTCGTTGAGCAAAATGATCTTATCATGAACTTGAGATGTCAGATTGTGAAAAGAAATGATCTTACTTACTTATTTACTTGCTTACTTATTTTCTTACTTACTTACTTGAGCTGTTTTAAGATTGTGCATCGAAATTGTTTTATGATAAATTTGAGGTTTCATTTAGGGATGTGTTCCTGGACTCATATATTCAGTGGGCCGTATTCTTAACCCTTTCAATATGGTGACATAGAAGAGGATTAAGAGGAAATGGAAGAGGATTAACCCTTTCCACACAGTGACGCCGACATCAGCGTCACCATACTGAAAGGGTTAAACATATCGGTGCCCCAGTTTGCCAGCTCGAAAAGCCTCCTAGAAATTGCTGTGGGCTTTTCATGGACAGTTTTGTGATCCTAGTGATAGTTGTACAAGACTTCTGCACCTGTAACGGAAAAATCACCTGTGAAAATCTGGTTAATCTTCTCCATGGCCTTGGGAAATAGTCGCAAAGGAAGCCTGATACGTTTAAAACTATTGCCCAGTGACCTGAAAACCCTACTAACGTAATATTAACGATTTTCAGGACTGCACTGTATATCTAAATCACAGGAGAAGGATGTATAACATTTTAATATTTTCACAGGCGTCGGCAACATCACACCGTTTGCCGAGTTTAATTTCTACTGTGATACGGATGCAGCTTTCATCGTGCTGGAGGAGGCCGGCATACCCATCCGCCTCACGCCCTTTGAGATCTGCTTGAAGGACGGTGCAATCCCTTATGTAAGCCTTAATGCACTCCCATCAATATCATCTAACATCAGAGTTTCCCATAGGCTCATAAGAGGTTAGCTGGTCAATGGTACGCTTCCAACTATGTATTTCTGTCCATTGCCTTGCCCTCTCCTCTGTCCATCCTGCCAAAGCCTCTTCATTATCTTCTTATTAACGTCAGAATTTCACATAGGCTCATGGTCAATGATACACTACCAACTATGTATTTCTGTCTATTCCCTCGCCCTCTCCCATGTCCAGTGCTGCCAACTCCTCTTCAACACACTGCCTCCTTGTCTTCTTTCGCCTGCCTGATGGGTGGCTGTCTTAATGTACCCTGTTCACTGTAACTTTAAAAATCATCCTCTCCCTCATTCCCATTAGGTTTAGACTTTCCAAGAGACCATCAAGTTGCCTCTGGACATAAGTTAGAAATATCTCTTGCCAAAACAAAGCCTGCTAAATTCCACTCCTATAAAACTAAATAAAATTGTATGTACAGAATAGAGGTTGATTTCAGGTGGAGAGTTGTCTTGATATACTGTATTGTGGTGTTAATTCTTCCCTTAGAGCTCCTCCTCCTCTTCTTTTTCTCCTTTATTGGGTTTGTAATGGAGAATATAGTTTGGTTGGGGAGTTACAATGACACTCTTGGACTGCTGACCTAGCTTACTTTTTTTTACTGTAATGGAAGTAGCTCAAGGTCAAAAAACAAAAAAGCCTGCTAAGTTCTACTCCTATAAAAGTAAGTAGAATTGTTGAGTCTAGAAGAGAGGTCAATTTTGAATAGAGATTTGTTTTGTTTGACATTCTGTGTTGTGGTGTTGATTCTTCCCTTAGAGCTCCTCCCTTCTTTTCTTCTATATTAGTCTTATTATGGATAATATAGCATGGTTGGTGGCTTACAATGACACTGTGTTGAACTGTGGATCTGATCTGCTGTGTTGTGATGTTGATTCTTCCCTTAGAGCTCCTCCTTCCTTCTTTTTCTTCTATATTGGTCTTATTATGCATACTATAGCTTGGTTGGGAGCTTACAATGACACCGTGTTGAACTGTGGACCTGATCTGCCGTTTTGTTGTGTTGATGCTTCTCTACGAGGCTTCATTCCTTCCCTCACCAGTGGCCTGACTTCCTCGACAGTCAGTGCGCCAGGAGCTGGGGCGGACCAAAACGGCTGCTGCAGACCTCATGAACAAGATTGAGGTCGGCATCTTGAAGCAGAAGGAGTATGCAAGCTGGGTGACCTGCGACCAGATGGCGATGGCTTGGTTCATTGACGAGGCCAAGAATAAGAGGCTGGAGGGTGAAGGCAGAAAGGAAAACGGTTTGTTGTCTTTTCCTAGCCCAAGTATTTGTCTCGGTGATCAGTATAACATTTTGTGAGCCTTAGAATTGTTTTACCTTTTCATCGTTCAACAAAATTTCTTCACTATGCAGGATTAGGTTAGTGAACGTATGCATAATGCTGTTTGATTTTGATTTTTTGCTGTCATGAACGCAGGCAAAATCCATCCTTTTCTCAGCCCAAATATTTGTCTCATTGATCTGTATAACATTTTGCAGGCCTAAGAATTGTTACCTTTTCATCGTTCAACAAATTCCTCCTCTGATCAAGTTAATGCTAATGTTTGATGTACTCTCACAGGTCTTGAGGCTGCTGGCGGTTTTCTTGAGGAGCGAGGGAAGCCACTGGTCACCCTCACAAAGTCTTGCTACGCTACTGTGAACACCAAGGTAAGTACTGCGTCGAGTGGGTTTCGTTTCTGCCATTTTGACATAGGAAAGGAGAAACGTGCTGCCTGTAGCACTGGTAGGCTCTTTTGAGGGGCTCTTAGCAGGTGAATTTTATTTATAGTGTCTGCCGTGATATATGACTTGCCTGGCCCATGCTGCCCCCTGTTGCTCCACTTGAGCTAAGTTGCTGAAGTTAGGGTTGATCGAAGATCTGGGCAGTATGTGGGTAATCTTCCACCACTCTGTGATGGGTTGAAAAATCAGCGTATTTCAGTGGGACTCGAACCTATGTCCACGGGCTCACCATGCCCACGTGCTGACCACTTGGCCACTGCCACATAACTAAATCATGAACTGGAAACTGGCTGTCCCTTTTGCACCAAATGCCTCATATCCTCTACAAACCATTTTTCTCATTTGGTGGTATCATTCTTCCCTCCAGTTATGACCTCCTATTCACCTTTTCCTCCCCACCCCCAGAGCGAGTTGACGGATGGCCGGATGATGCTGGCTCCAGAGAGGGGGCAGATGGTAGTGGATCATGAGGACAGACTCGGCCTCAAACATAACGTGGTCCTGTTGGAGGGGGTGGACACTTCCGTCTATATGAAGTACCTAAAAATGGCCTTTGGAGCCGACGTCTGAAGCTAAGAAGTATTGGGAGGTGAGAGTCATATTATATCAAACTCCTTCCCCATTAGATTATATGAAAAGACACACACACACACAGAGAAGGGGAAATGAGAAGGGTGTGGGGAGGGAGGGGCAGAAGGGAGTCAGGTCATGTCCTTACCGTTGCCCTGACTTGACTCTCCCTTCTGCCCCTCCCTCCCCGCACCCTTCTCCTTTCTTGTTTTCATCCTCTTATCTCTCCCTGTTTCCTCCACTCCTTTTTCCTTGTTCTTCCTTCTTACATCCTCTATCTATTTTTTTCTCACTCTCCCTCTCCTCCTCCCTTTCCTCTTCCCTGTATTTACCTAGTTGTGATATAAAGGAAGTGAGCTACGCTCATATGAGAATGGCACGGAGAAGCTGTGTGGCAGCCTAGGAGTCACGCTGACCCATAAAACCCTACGCAAACTTCAAAATTACGGCAGAAAAAGGCATTTTTTAAATGAAAAATGTGTGCATTATACGCCGCAAAATACGGTATATATTTAATCACATAGTGAGACTTGTCCATTAAGTCTCCCATTTCTTGGTATAGCTTTTAGTATGGTTCTAAATATATGAACAATGCCTTTACAGTGTATTCCAAATTACATTCCTAACATTATTTTGCCTATCGGTATATTTATATTTACGTCCAATACATTTGTCTGGTTTACTTCACTCAAGAAATAACTAACAAGAACACTGTTCACACACTGGATAATGCATGTCTCAGGTATTCATATCTTAAATGATTTTCTTGCTGTAGATTTACTTAACACTGTTTTGCCTATCAGTATATTTATGTCCAGTTAGTCCCACTACATTTTCCTAGTTCACTTAAACCAAGAAATAACTAATAAGAACACTATTGACATGCTGGTTGGTACAAGTCTCGGTTATTCATATCTCAAGTGATTTTCTTGCTATACATTTACTTCACATTATTTTGCCTATCACTGTATTTATATCCAGTTAGTTACATTTGTAGTGACATTCGTCTAGTTCACTTTACCCAAGAAATAACAAAAACTAACAAGAACACTATTTGCATGATGGTCGGGGAAAATCTTGAGTATTCATATCTATATTATTTTCTGTGATAAGGAAAATTAAAACAACTGACCATTCAAAGTAAATATTTATGAAATTTTATCCTTAGTAGATACTGAACACAAATACCAATACAATGCTTAATACTCTGCCATAAATCTTCAAAACTTAAGGGTTGATCTTTGGCAATAATCTAGGAATCTCTATACTCCATCGTAACTTTTCTCATACAAACAGGTTTATGCAATACATCATCAGCATTACTTACAAATCCGATGGACAGCAGTAAATCAGGTTACAATGATGCAAAACGGTGCAGTAGTAGTAAGTTGCCTGAGCCTTCTAGTGTTACAACGCAGTGTGAGGGCCGGGGGAGGGCAGGTCAGGACACACTGCTGCCTGTCACACCACCACACACTCAGATTTGGTGCCAGGAAATTACACTAGTTATGTTAAGGTAAAACCATGTACAGTCATACCTCGGTTTACAAGCTTAATTCATTCCGGAATTTTGCTCACAAGCCAAAAACTCATAAACCAAAACTGTAAGTAAGTGTAGTGCTGAAAACACAAAGATCGCACACTAGAGCACAAACGTAAGCAGACATGAGCGCGCGGGTGCTACCTCTGCAAGTGTACAATGCAGACTGAGCTTCCATTCCCATTCTTTTCCACTATGAGCACCCTTGTCCTGCAGCAAAAAGGGAACCTACACTCGCGTCTTTGACTTGTGCAAACAGGATGCTCATACACCAAGTCACTCGTAAACCAAGGCATTTTTAGTGATTTCTTTTTCCTTGTTAATCAAAACACTCGTAAAGCAAGCGACTAAACCGTGGTATTCCTGGACATACACTCCTGGCACCACACAGACACACCGTGAGCTACTTTGGCAAGGAATATAATAACTGTAAATGACTAGAAAAAAATTATTCCCAGTGAACATTGATACAGTGCGGTACAAAAACACTGTAAGATGACTACAGGTGAGGGGGATTAATTCATTAGGCTGCTGTACAGGTATTTACAACAGTAGACACGCCTACAATGAGGTATAGGAATGCTGATTATAATGTTACAAGCAATAATAGATTCAGCTAATGGAACATAGTAGTCTATATGTGTATGTATATATATGTATGTGAGTTTGTGTGTGTGTGTGTGTGTGTACGTATAAACACACACAATAATGTCTCTTCAGGTGATAATAGCCTTTTTATTATTACACTCTTTCATTGATAATTTTTTACACGTGCTAAATTATATACTCTGGTGTCTATCCTCACTGCATTATTATTACACAGAATGCTACGTACGGATTGGCTACAGTCTAGTGTCACCGCAAGGAACCTGTGACGGCAGGCTAGGCAAGGCAGGCCAAGGCATTACTAACACTGACTCGTTCCAGGCGGTCTCATGTAAACTGTGGGATCAAAACAATCATACAATATAGGATAACTGAATGTGAAATTAACTATGATACAGAATTAAAACGTTATATTTCACGATGAACCCGCTGAATATAAACAAAATCAAGTAATTATCCCAAAACTGTGATGCTATAAATACTGTAAAACCCCAGTCTTATAACAAAGTACAGAAAGACAAATTTTATCACCCCTTCTGAACCTGTGCACTGTGAGACAGACCCTCCATATACCAAGGGCCTTAGAAACTGACCCACACTCCTACACACCCAAAATATATCCACCTCTACAGGGTATCGTAAGTAGAAAAAAGTAAACGATTATTACGGGATGGATTTGTGTCACTTAAACTGGACGTGTTGCAGCTGAGGCGTTTTCGTACAAGTGTTGGGGGTGTCGGGGAAGGAGGGGTGTTCTGCTTGTGTTGGGCATGCCACGGGATAGGCTGTGACACGGGGCTGCTGGTGATGGAATGTTGAAGACGGGAATTTAAAAGTAGTCAGGGTTTGGGGACGTAATTACTGGTATAAGCGAGTGACCTAAAAATGTCAGATGCTGTAAAATATTTCTTGGGTTTGTTCAGGTTTGCAGCAAGTAAGATTTTGAGGATAGGAACAGTCAGTCAGAGTGTGGGGACATATTTTTGCTATAAGTGAGTGACCTTAAAATACCAGTTGCTGTAAAATATCTATCTCCTTTTATGAGTTTGTTCAGGTCTGCAGCAACTAATAAGATTTTGAAAATAGGAACATTTGACCCTTTCATTGCTAAGCGCTCGCAACGAGACTATCCACCCTGGCACGCTTGGGCACCCCAGTGGGGGAAGGGGATCTCTTTTAACCGCTGTATCTGAAAAACTATTAATCACAGCTACAAAACATAAACACCATTGGAAAGAGGAGGCCAAGATCTATAAGATTCGGTTATGTAAGCCTCTCCTGCTAAAATACAGGCACGTTCAGGGGGTGTTTTTTGCTGTGAGTGTGACTGGCGCTTGCAGCGAGCTTTTAGCACCACCGGCAAGTGACGCTAGTGCTCGATCTTTTAACCTATGTATTTCAAAAACTATTCATCACAGCTAAAAAACAAAAACACCATTGGAAAGAGGAGGCCAAGATCTATAAGATTTGGTAATGTAAGCCTCTCCTTCAAACATACAGGCACATTCAGGGAGTGTTGCCTGTGAAGACGTACGTTTATGTGTGCGCGACGGTCAGCCATAAGGCAACTACTGAGTAGATCTCTTGATGATGGGGTGCTGGCAGGGCAGTATTGCCAACTTCAAAATTTACAACTATTTGGTCAAAATATCAGTCATGTGATAGGTGAAGCTATGCAAAAATGTCGCTATATTGGTCAACAACATCCACCAGTTGCTCGTTCGTTGATTTTCCGCGCTCTTCTGCGCTAGGCTGATGTGATTTTCCACAAAATTTTGTGGAAAACCCACTTAATTGGCAATGCTGTGGGGTGAAAAATAGTGTTGGAACACACTCATACGCAGGAAATTTGAGTGCACAGCGAGCGTTTAGCACCACCGGCAAGTTATGCTAGTGCTCGCTGTGAGCGTTTAGCAATGAAAGGGTTAAATAGTCAGTGTGAGAACATGATGACTGTAATTTGTGAGTAACTTTAAAATGTCAATTGTGGTAAACAAACTCCTTTTATCAGTTTGTTCAGGTATTCAGTAACTAAGAAGATTTTGAGAATAGGAACATCTAAACAGTCAGGGTGTGGGGACGTATTTACTGTTTGAACTGAATGATGCTAAGACACCACTAGCAGCATAACATCTTCAGGATTTAAGTTTGGGTATGCACCAACTACGTAAACTTTCTCTATGGGAGTTTCTAAGAGTTTGGGTACCACCTATAGAGTTGTTTATTGGGAGGGTAGTTTTTATATATATATTTTTTTTCTTACAGCCGTGGACTAGGGGAAGAAGTGCCAATGGATGATGCAAGGAGGAATACTGCAGTGTGTCCCTTGGCAACAGACTCGGAAGACGACACAGGCAGCTGGGAAACAAGATTGCGAAACTAGTGTATTTGGGGAACATCTCAGTGAGCACATGGACGTACCAGAGACATTACTACCATTGCTGTTGAACCCAAAGGAAACAATGAATAATCTGAGGACAGTAAAAGATGTGATAAATGTAAGAGAAATGCCACACTACCACAGGACGAGGCAGGATGGCCCACACTCCCTCACTCTGCCCACTAGAGGAGTAAGGTGCTGCAGCGTCAGAGGTCCAAGGGTGAGAAGGATGGGCGCTATCGGAGGACTGAGGGACGGTGAGGCACTCAGTCCTTCCCTTCCTTGTCGGAGTGCACGGACCAGCCATACACAACGCGGTCGAACCCGGCAGTGAAGAGGTTGCAGCGGGCACCCAGCGAGTCCTCCCCCCAGGCCACACTGCACACCATCCGTCGGTGACACTGGTGGAGGGACGTTTGGATTACTGGTATGGTGGAAATAGTTATTTTTTTTGCCAGTACGAGACATGGGGTATATGCACCAGTATCTCTGATCAAGCACCAGAACAGGCGGTCCACTTTATCTGCAGGTTTGGCAAAAAACAGACAATTTTTGCAGTCAGTCTGTTTCTCTGTGATCACGCCTCGTCTTTGTGGGCAGGGCTTGGCCTTGTAAACACATCACCTCAAGCTGGGTTACCAATTAATTTATTCTAACTATATTTTCACCAAACGACGAGCATAGCACAGTTAGTAAAGGCACTTATTCCCAGAACCAATGAACTGCAGATAACAAGTTTAGTTTTTTTACCTTTCTTGGGTTAGTGAAATGTAAACCTTCCGGTACTTTTATCTCTGAAAATGTGAGCTTCCTTGTATACTTATTTCTATGAGGATTTATAATAAAGTGATGTATTTATAGACATGCTAATGGAAATATTTATGTAATCATTGTGTTGGAATACTATCTTTAGCTTAATATATAGTACTGGGAGGTGTGTGATGAGGGGGTATGTATGTATGTAAGGGTTGCTGAAGTGATTGTGTAAGGGTACATGGGTGGAGTATACTGTAGTGGTATCTGTTATGGGTTACTACTGAACACCAGAGCCAGTGAATTCAGGTATAGAAAGTAAATCAATAAATACCTTTCTAACTAACAACTATTTTGATGCCACCTCTTCAATGCTATGTAAAGGTGTATGTAATGATGTCAAAAGTCTGCTATGTCTTCCCTCTGCACTGTTTTCTCACTCTCCAGCTGCTCTGTAATTTCATTTATTCTTAATCTGTCCATGGGTAGGCAGAGGGGTCATTGGATAAGTATTTTGAGCATATGTACATAGCAGACCCTTCAAGAGGGCAGCTTCCACTTGCTGGGTTGCAGGTGGTAGATGCTGATACACCCACTAATGAAAGCCCAGCATCTCAACCAGGTCAGTGAGGCTGTGGAAAGGCAGCTGGTGTCTGCAACATCAGTGCAACGCTGCTAAAAGTTAAGGGTGATGCCATGATCTGAAGGCTGCATGTGATCTTGAGTGCCATATGACAATCTGGCACCGTTTCTCACCAGGGTAAGTGTGATATTATTTACAAAGTGGTCTGTCATCAAGGCCTCACCTGTCTGTTACTGCGGGGGAGGCGGGCGAGTCTGCTGCCGGCCAGGTCGTAAAGCCTAACGTGCCGGTTGTCATGTGGGATGGCGATCACGTTGGTGGGGGACACGGCCAGTCTGTTGACGGGGGAATCCAAACGGATGGTGGCGAGTGGCGACCGCATGTTCTTCACGTCCCAAACCTGGTGAAAACGAACCCACCTTTACTGACCTTTGTGCCCTGGGATTTCCATGTTACAGAGCCTTGACGAGGTGTTTTTGCTAATCCATTCATAGTTTCATACCATTCTAATCAGTATTCTTATCAGGGAAGAGAGGAAACTATTACTGGAAAATGAAAATTGAGTAGTCAGAATGATAAAAAGTTTAGCATATTTCGTTTTGTGACAACTTTTCTACCCTGCCTCAATTTGCCTACATAAGCTTTTCCTGATAAGGGTACTATACACTAAATTGGTCAAGAATCTCCGCCCCATCCCTCACATCCCCTCCACGGTAACATTACTCCTAACTCCAACCTCCTCTCATCCAACCAATCAGTTCCCTTAGCAAAGAAGAAAGGGCAGGGCTTCTAAGATATTAGTCACTGTACACTATATTGGTCCAGAATCTCCACCCCCTCCCTCACATCTCCACAGTACCATTGACTCCTAACTCCAACCTCCTTTCATTGAACCAATCAACTCCTTTGGCTATGGAAAAGGTGGCAAAGTTTTCCTGGGTCAGTCTAATGTATGCCGACTTTTTAGAAGCACTCAATAACATCTAAAGACAGTGGCACAAAGGCTCAGGATAAAGTCTCTCTCTCTCTCTCTCTCTCTCTCTCTGACTATGGTTGGTATTATAAGACACTTTCACTTCTCGCAGCAATTTCTAAAGGTCAAAGAGGGGGTCAGTCGGGTTCTAATGAGTGCTTCTTCAGGTTCGTGGTACAGAAGAAGGGTCAAACTACCACCAGGATCATAAAACTACTACTGGAAATGCCCGCAACTCCTATGAAAGCCTTGTCAAATATGTGTTCTTGGGCGATGAAATATCTTATAATATGACCATATAATTGTAAGGGTGCACAGGACTAACTAACAGACCCTCAGCGTTTAACTCACCTTTACGCTGCGGTCGTCTGAGCCGGACACGACCTTGTCCTCGCGCGTGAAGCTCACCGACGTCACACTCCTGCAGGGGAAGGTAAACTTAGGTGACTCTGATGCCTTGGTGCTTGGAGGAATTCATGCCATAACAATAGTAATAATAATAAAAGTTGAGCTCAGAAGACAACTCGGTGCTGCTTTTGTTATGTTGAATATGGAAATGATGAAACTTGACCTCGTATACATAACTAAATCATGAACTGGAAACTGCATCTACCAAGTTACATTCTTCAACAATACAGTGTTTCTATAGGATATTACTTTTATAACACTGAATGGAGATGAAGAAATACAACCACCCAACTGAACCTACACTAAATGGGGCTGATGAAACACAACCACCCAACCAAACCTACACTAAATGGAGCTAAGGAAACACACCCACCCAACCAAACCCCAAACCTACTCTGTATGTCCCTGGAACACTGAGACGGAGTGGATTGGCTCCCGGAAGTCCCACAGCCTGAATGTCGTGTCCTTGCTGGAGGTGACCACGAGGCGCTGAGTGGGATGTGAGCAGCAGTGGGTCAGCTCCTGGTCATGCCCTATCAGCTGGGAGAGGAGTTCCCCAGTGTGGGCGTCGTAGAGGTTGGCAGTGCGGTCCCATGCTGCGGTGATGCACTGGTCCCCGCCCGGCAGCCAGTCAGCGGCGATCACCACGCTTGTGTGTCCTGTCAGCTCCCGTAGTGGTGTCCGCAGAGTGGCTGGTCCACCTGCACCATCGCCGCGCCCACCATCATCCTCATCCTCTCGGTCACTCCCGTCAACTTCATCCTCGGAGGAATGGACACGCTGGGGATGGGAAAGAATTCTTGATTTTTTATCCATGAGAATTCTTTTACAGCAAAGGAAGCAGTGCAAGGGCAAAAAACATGA
Organism: Eriocheir sinensis; assembly: GCF_024679095.1. NCBI lineage: Eukaryota > Metazoa > Arthropoda > Malacostraca > Decapoda > Varunidae > Eriocheir > Eriocheir sinensis. The sequence goes on from NC_066563.1 coordinate 4,110,011, forward strand.
AGACAAAAATGCCCACTAATCACTGCTCCAGTAAAAAGAAGTATAGAGGAGTTGCCAAAAGAAGAGGTCAATTTCAGGAGGAGGGAGAAAGAGGGACTTGAGATAGTTTTACCAATTGGTCTGGGGTGATGACGGCTTGCCAGATGTGAGCCGTGTGATCCCCGCTCGCTGTGAGGATAAGGTCTTGTGTTGGGTGGAACTTTACGGAGTTGACGGAGCCGCTGTGGGCTGTGTACTGCAGCAGGTTCTTCCCTCCGTCAATGCCCCACACGCACGCTGTCTGGTCTGTTGGTGAAGGTGGAGGAGTATTGGTACAGCTTGAAGAATCCACACAGCATCCATTATATTACACCACCAGGAACTGGCATGAAGATGGAGTACTGTATCTCTTATCCACGACACACACACACAAAGGATTCAAAGGATTGACAACAACTATCAAGTCTATCATATGAGACTAGATTGGAGGAACTGGGCTTACCAACACTCGAAGAAAGAAGAGAAAGAGGAGACCTGACAGCGTTGTACAGTAATACGAGTGGAATGGACGTGTTGGATAGAAATTACTTAATTGAGATGGAAGGGAGGAGGCAACTAAGAGGACATGGCACAAAACTGAGAAAGGGGACTTGTTTAAAAGACATAGTTTTCCATACAGGAGTGTGGATGCATGGAATGGACTAAACAAAGACACTGTTGAAGAGGGCAGTGTCTATAAAATGAAGGAAAAGTTGGACAAATATAGATTGGGAGGCAGGACTATCCCAGCTTGAGCTCAGGCCCTGTATACTACAAATAGGTACATACACACACCTAAAGAAGGAAACAAAACAAAAAAATAAAAGCTCCATAAGCTCTGTTCCTGTAAAAAATATTGCATTGAGTGGTCATAAGTGAGGGTCATTTAATTTTATTCCCTTGAACCAGACATCCACAACCACCCACATACACACCCACACCCATACACAAAAAAAGCTCCCATAAGTGTTGCTCCTGTGAAAAGAAAATAATATTGAGAGAGTACAGTATAAAGTATAAAGAATATAAGGAGTACCGAGAGGGTCAATTTTCTCTTTCTTTCCCTTGAACCCAGACCCATCCCCCCTTCACACTGTCTCACCTGCAGAGGCCGTAGCAATGACCGGAGTGCCGCCCTTGGACACGGCCACGTCCCACACGCCGTCCCTGTGGCCCGCGTACTCGCGCACCATCCGGCAGGACACGGAGTCATTCTTGAAGCTGGACACAATCTTGGACGTCTGGACTCTCAGCTTGTTGGCGGCCTTGACCTTCTGTGAACTCGGTGTGCCAGCTGTGGGAAGGAGGACACAGTTAGTAAATTAAAGGAATTGGCTGCCCATGTTTTGATGTAGAAGTTAGTGATGTAAAGGGTGTTATTGCCATTTTATAAAAACTATTTTGATGTATGAGCTTGGTGTTGAAGTTGATGTTGTTGGTAGTGGTGGTGATGATGGTGGAAGAGTTTTTAGTAGTGTAAAGGGTACAATAACTGCCATTTCACAAGCACTATTTTTGCCGTAAGACCACCAGTGCTGTTCAGTATGTAGATTTGTACCTGCCTAGCTTACACACAGCACTGGTGGTATGCAGAATGTAGCTTTGTACATTAACTTTCCTAGCTTACACACAGCACTAGTGGTATTCCGAATGTAGCTTCATACTATTCTAGCTAACACACACAGTAAATGGGGTTCAGAATGTGTCTTTATACCTTCCTCTTTATCTATCAATCCTTTTTATTTTATTTATAGAAGTAAAAAGACTAGCTTTATTTTATGTAGTAGCTCTTGGTCTGGTTCTACTTATGTAAAAAAATATATAATGGGAGCATATGTTTCTGGCTTACACACAATCAGCTGAATCTGGCACCAACATCAGAGGTTACGGACCAACTTACTCACCCTTGCATCACTAAATATTAAAAACTTCTGCCTGGCACTACAAAATGTTCCCCTGCACCAATATGTATTCTTAACCTGGTAGCAGCAATGGGCCAAATTTGTGGCTTCACCGTGTAGCAGCGACGGGTCAAATTTGTGCCATGATATAAACCCCCCAAAACAGATGATGCATAAACTGATCACAAATGCTTTGATATGTATTATGAAATGGTTTGTGTGAGGGGTGATTTTTACTCATTTTTCTCGCTTAGAGGGACCATTAAGAAACATGATCCCCGCTGCTACCGGGTTAAGGACAACACATTACAGTATGATGATTAAAATAAAGAAGATGATGACAGTTTTAGATAAGTATTTCTTTTGCAATAGCTGAAGGAGGTAGGACATGCTCACAGACTCAAATCGTAATCTTCATAAACAAACTGCCTAAGTATTTTTTCATACCTTTCGGGAAAAAGTAAAAAAAAAACAAAAAAAAAATATTATCTTCATTTTCATATTATAGGGAGAAAAATTAAGGAATATTAGAACACTCAAGCCCTAGAATGACCAAGGCTTTCTACTTTTTGGAAAATAGTAAAAAAAAATGCCTCCTTTTCTTGATTTCAATATTATGAGCATAACAGTTAAGAGGGCAAGTCAGAGCATTACCATATTTTAGGTCATCATATTCTACATCTCAGGTCATCAGAAATTAGAGGTTAGGTCATTGTACTTAGCATCTCAGGTCCTCATAAATACACAGGGGGGAATGCTGGGGAATTTATAAGGAGCCAAGGGGAGGCCTAGTCAATGCTACGTCCCATTGGAGTTGCACGGCGACAGTCCCATGTGCGTGATGCGGTCAGTGGCCCAGGGGAGGAAGCCACAGTCGTGAAGCATGTCCAGCTGCAGGGACGGGGAGCTGCCTGCCTTCCATGCCACAGAGATAGGAGGTGAGGGTGCGAGAGAGAGTGGAAGGTAAAGGTAAAGGTGTGTGGTAGGAAATGGGGGGTCAGAGTGTGGAGGTCAGAAACTAGTGAATAACAGAAGTAAATAAATCCGTAAGAGACAACATGAATAGAGTGAATAATAATAAATGTCCTTTTTACTTAATTCATAGGAGGAAGAAGAAATGATGAGCTTTGGTTTATGGACTAGCTCCTGGTCTGTCTCTTCATACATAAAAAATAATAATAATAATAATAATAAATCAGACTTCTCCTAACCTAAAATATACATATAACTAAATAAAACTTGACTAAATAAAATAAAATAAATAAATAAACTAAATAAAATAAAATAAATAAATAAACTAAACTATAATAAATAAATGAACACTAATAATAATAATAATAATAATAATAATGAACAGCGATTAGCGGGCTTTTTTTTTTTTTTTTTTTTTTTACACCTTTTCTGTTGCCCCTGAGCTGTTTCTTTAGCTGTAAAAACGAAAGAAAGAAAGAAAAAAAAAAGAATATATAGAAATCAATTGAAAATAAAAACAAACAACAGATGACATCTCTTCGTACACAAAAACATTCTATAACTGAAAATAATAAAAAAATTACTCTTCTTACCTTCAAAACTATAACTACAAATAATAATAAACAATAATAACAATAATAGATAATAAAAAAAGGCTAATCAAAACAAACAATGGATGACGTAATAGACAAACTCACACTTGGTCTTCATCAAGCCCTTGGTGGAGATGCCATCGGCCTCCTCGGTCACCGTCCCGCGCTCGCCAATCACTGACTCCCTCTCCAGCCGCTCCGTCAAGCTGTCCACCTTTTCTTGCACTGGTCAAGGGAACGAAAGCATTAGTAAATTGACCAAAAAAAATTACGTCATATACTTCTTTCTTTCAATTATTTCTTGCATATTTAGAGTTATTATCCACCTGTTCTTGTGCTGGTCAAAGGGGCGAAGGCATTAGTTAACCGAAGAAAAATTACGTAATATATTTATTTTTTAATCTTTTCTGGTATATCAAAAGCTATTGTCGATTCATCAGAGCTAAATTATATCAAGTGCTTCTTTTATTAATTTTTCTGGTGAATTAAAAGCTATTGTTCACCTTCTCTTCCATTAGTTAAAGAGATGATGGGATTAGTCGATTAACCAGAGCAAAATTACATCTCATACTTCTTCTTTTTCAATAATTTTTGGTGTATTAAAAATTATTGTCAATTCACCAAGGCAATATTACATTATATTCTTCTTCTTTTCAATTATTTCTGTTTTAAAAGTTATTGTCTACCTTCTCTTGCACCGGTCAAAGGGATGACAGCATTAGTATATTAACCAAAGCAAAATTACGTCATATATTTCTCCTTTTTTTCAATCATTTCTGGTGAATTAAAAGTTGACTATTGTCTGTTGTAATTTTTTAAGTCTAAACTATTCATTCTAATTCAATTTCCACAGTAGTATATATCATCATTTAGTGTAAGTTCTAAGGCCCGTATTCTTCAACATTTGGGAATCTACAACCTTTTAAGCAACACTCACATGCCAAGTTGTCTGTGTAGAGCGCCTCAAACTCCTTCTCTATCTGCAGGAACAGGTCATGAAGTCGTGCCCTGTGGAGAGTAAAAGATGTCAGGAATATAATGTGGCTATACGAGTAAGTTACAAAGGATAGGGTTACGAAAGGAAGACACACACACACACAAAAAAAAGACTAAACAGATAAAAGAACAAGAACAGAAAATAAAGGTATGGTAGAGGAAGAAAAATTTAAAGGAAAGAAGAAATAGGAAAAAAGAGTAAGATGAAGAAAAAGAAAGAGGACAGAGCAAAAGAAAAAGCAGATGACGATGAAGATGAAAAGAAGAAAAAGAGGTCAAAGGAGGAAAAGAAAAGTAGAATATGATAACAAAGAAGAAGAAGAAAAAGGTTAAGGGAGCAAAACAACAAGAAGAAGACAATGAAGAAAAGAAGAGGATGAAGAAGATAGTCAAAGGAGCAAAAGAACAAGTGAAAGAAAATGACAGATTATGATGATGAAGAAGAAAAAAGAAGAAGACAAAGACAGAAAAAGAAAATGAATATGACGACCCCCAGACCTGGATTGCGGTGGGAGGATATCATTGTCCTGGTCGCGGTAATACTGTAGTTCTGCGTCGGTGTGGCTGCGGACGCGAGGCACACCGCCGGACCTTTTCTTCCCTCCAGCCTTGCTCCCCACGCCATCCTGAGGCATCACGGAGCGTCACTCACTGCGGAAATAGCGAGCAGCATTAGTGCCCCCCTAACACTACACACACTATATATATTCCCTTGCCATGTTTTATTACTCTCTACAGGGTGTAACTTCATGACTTGTTCCTGCAGATAGAGAAGGAGTTTGAGGTGCTCTACACAGGCAACTTGGCATGTGAGTGACCCTTAGGAGGTTGAAGGTTGGTCAAAACACTTCATAGATAATTGAATAAGAAAAGAAATGAAGAAAAAAGGAGGAAATATTAAAGAAAATGAGAAAAAAGGAGAAATATAATAGGAAGAGGAGAAAAAAGGAAGAAATATAATAGAATAGAGAGAAAAGGAAGAAATATAATAGAATAGAGAGAAAAAGGAAGAAATATAATAGAATAGAGAGAAAAAGGAAGAAATGTAATAGAAAAAGAGAATAAAGGGAGAAATAAAAAAGAAAAAATGAAGAAACAGGAGAAAAAGGAATAAAAGATAAAGATAATTGTAAGATGATGGAATAAGGAGAAAGAGAAAAGAAAAAGCAAATGGAGAAAAAGGAGAAAAAGAAAAGGAAGACACAAATGAGAAGAGAAGTGGAGGAAGACGACAGCATGTATATAATTGCAAGAAGATAAAGAAATATATATATTGTATGTAGCTAAACAGTTGTATTCAAGTTGTAAAAAAAAAATACATGTAAGGAAAGATTTAAGGTGAGAAAATTCAACTACCCACTTAAGAGCAACACATCAATCAACCATTCAGTCAACCAGCTAATCGTGTGCTAAAAACAATGACACTTAAATAATTATATGACAGCTTCAAAATAGTAAGGTAATTCCAATGGACGGGAAATTACAACCTTGACTCAGTCCCGGAAATAAGCCAATAGGTAAGAACAATCAAGCAAGAACAATCACATAAGCACAACCAGACAAGAACAATTAAATAAGAACACCCAACCCATTCACACCAGATAACATAAAACCACTTAACAACCCAAATTCCTACCTTTTCCCCTCCTAAACCCCTTAATTAAACCCCGTAAAAAACACCCACAGCCTCATTTAAAACCCCCACAGCCCACAGCACCCACGGTAACCCACAGAGCGCCACAGCAAGGCAAAAATCACCTTAAAATAATAAAATGGTTGAAGGTGAGACTCTCTTGTTTACACTCAACACCTGATTACCACTAGGACGGAAGACGCCGGCCAATCAGGGCGAGGCAGAGCGGGTTCTCGATTCTGATTGGCTGTTGCTGAGGATTCATGCATGTGTTATTTTATTATTTTATGTATTATATGTATTGTATTTAGTTATTTTTTTCTTTTTATTGAACTATTTTGTATTTGTTTATGGGTGTGTGAGTTTTCTTTCATTTTCTTCGTCTCTGCTTTTCTTGTAAGTCGCTTATCTTCACTGTGTATCTATTATTTTATTATTTTATTTAATTTCGTATTGTACTCGATAAATGTACTTGATAAATACACTTGACCTGGTAAATACACCTGATAAATACACTTGGCAAATACACTTGACCTGTACCAGAGGTCAAGTGTATTTGTCGAGTGTATTTAATTAATACACTCGACAAATACACTTTACCTGGTATATACACTGGTAAATACACTTGACAAATACACCAAGCTTGACCTGGTAAATACACTTGACAAATACACCAAGCTTGACCTGGTAAATACACTTGACAAATACACTTGACCTGGTAAATACACTTGACAAATACACTTGACCTGCTAAATACACTTGACAAATACACTTGACCTGCTAAATACACTTGACAAATACACTTGACCTGCTAAACACACTTGACAAATACACTTGACCTGCTAAATACACTTGACAAATACACTTGACCTGCTAAATACACTTGACAAATACACATGACCTGCTAAATACACTAGACAAATACACTTGACCTGGTGAATACGCTTAACAAATACACTTGGCAAATATAGACTTAAATACATAACCTGATTAATATGCCATTCTGGGAACTTTAAAGAACACTTGACCCAATAATGATCATATCCAAAGTTGTAAAATTTGACCCTCAATAGACAAATACGCCATTCTGGAAACTCAAAATTGAATATACGCAATTACGCCATTCCGAGAACTAAAAAAAATGGCATTAAATAGACAAATACGCCAGTCTGGTATTTCAAAATCGATCTTAAATACGCAAATACGCCATTCTGGACACTCAAAATGAACTTAAATAGATAGATACGCCAGTCTGGGAACTCAAAATATATGACATTACATAAACAAAATGACCCTAAATGGACAATTACGCCATTCTCGAAACTAAATATGACCCTATAACACTAAATATACCATTCAGGGAACTCAAAATATGACTCAAGATTAACAAAATGACCATAAATACGCAAAAACGTCAATCTGACCACTATAAATGACCCTTAATAGAAAAATATACCGGATTGGGAGCTCGGAATATGACCTGAAATAGACAAACTGACCCTAGATAGACAAATACGCCAGTCTGGGAGCTCCAAATTGACACTTAATACGCAAATACGCCTTTCCGGGAACTCAAAATTGGCGGGGTGACTTTCTACACAGGCGCGAGAGGAAGTAGTCCCCCGGTAATACGTCAAATATCTCCCTACTTTGACCTTCCCCATGAACCCTGCCACCTTAAAACACAAGCTTAGACCTAAATAAAGCTTTATAGATGGACGAGAGCAGCTAAAATCCCCTAATTAAGGGTTTAAAAGCTTAACCTAGAAGCCCGCAAATCACCCGCAGATGCGCCTGAGTGAGGGCTGCCCACAAGAACGCCAATATCTCCTAAACGCGGGGATGTTATTCTTCAAACATGACGCCTATGTGACGATGAAGTATTAAAGTACATTTTGGGAGCGGGGACGAGCTCGATAACCCTTTAATTATGGCGTGGGGAAGGGAAATTGAGGGAGAAGTCAGGGTGGCGGGGCGGACCTGGCCAAGCACTAACACCCTCCATTATTGCCGCGCGGCCGCCATTCCTCAGCCCCAAGAAACCCTCGTCAGTTTACCATCTTCTCGCCTTCCCGCGGCCACCAGTTCGACCCCCGCAGGATCTAGGCGGCTTAAAAATGCGCCAGGACAAGGTAAAGGTCAGGTCAGGTCAGCCAGACGGTCAGAATTGAGGAGTGAAAATACCGCCCCAGCCAGCCTCTCCCCCTCACATTTCTCCTCGATTTTACGGCTTCCTCGGCCTCTTTCCGCCTCCTCCTGCATGGACAAGGAAGTTTAAGGACTCAAGAACGTGGCGCAGGTACAATCCAGGGAAATAGGCAAGGGGAAATGGGAGAAATACGGCCTTGAAATAAGTCGACTAGATAATGGGTAGGGAGGCCATGGCAGGGGGGACAGGTTGCCATGGTTACGCCCCCCTTGACCTCCCCCTGTGTCGATCCTCAGGGGGCTGGGGGGTCATGAGGGGGTATTTACAGTGACATTTCCCTTAAAAAATGAATCTCGGGCTTAAATGACCTCCTTCAAGGCTTACTACGTCTTGTTTAAGGCTTGCATAGGGGAGGCATTGGGTGGGTCATGACCTGTTGAGGGGGGCAGGGGGGGGTATGAGGGGGTATTTAAAGTGTCATTTTCAGTACCATTTCCCTGAATCAAAGAATCTCGGGCTTAAATTACCCTCTTCAAGGCTTTCTATTACGTGTTTAAGGCTTGGATTAGGTGGGCGCCCCTCAGTGTTATGACCTGTTGGTGTTAATTGCAGGTGTGTTACGCGGTGTTCCAGGGCTCCCACAGGTGCATGAGGCCTCCCAGGGTATCTATGGGGTGTTAATTAACCTGTGGGATATGTTAATGAGGCTGGGAAGGCGGGAAATTAGGCGTTTTTTCCCCTATTATAATTCTTGGCAACCCTCCACAACACATATCTTCCCTGTTGTGTTTCCTTATTTATTGTGTTTCCTGAAGTGTCATTGGGGTCCTAATTAACCTGTGGGATGTGTTAATTAGGCTGTGAAGGCGGGAAATAAGGTGTGTTTACCCTACTATAATTCTTGGCAACCCTCCACTACACATATTTTCCCTGTTGTGTTTCCTTATTTATTGTGTTTCCTGAAGTGTCATTGGGGTCCTAATTAACCTGTGGGATATGTTAATGAGGCTGGAAAGGCAGAAAATAAGGTGTGTTTCCCCTACTATAATTCTTGGCAACCCTCCACAACACATATTTTCCCTGTTGTGTTTCCTTATTTATTGTGTTTCCTGAAGTGTCATTGGGGTCCTAATTAACCTGTGGGATGTGTTAAATGAGGCTGGAAAGGCAGAAAATAAGGTGTGTTTCCCCTGCTATAATTCTCGGCAACCCTCCAATACACCTATTTTCCCTGTTGTGTTTCCCTATTTATTGTGTTTCTCTAAGTCTCTCTGTTGCGTTCCTGAGTGTGTTTTTGTGTTTACTGTCAAAGGTGCTCAGTGGCTGGTGTTAATGAGTGTTTTTTTTTCTGATTTCCTGTCTTGTTTTTCCCCCCTTCTTAACAACTTGAGGAAACTGCAGAACTCTAGAATTACACCCGGCTCACTTTAAGGGCTTAACACTACTCTCTCGGACATGCTTTAACGTGCATATCGTTAATTTCATCACTGTTTCCATTGCAGAATCCTTTTTTTTTTTTAGGTATGTATAAGTTAGGTGACGTAGGGGTAATATGATAAAGTGTTAGGTTACTATTTTAGTGTTTGTTGGGTAAAGTAGTCTTCGTAGCAAGTGGTTATTTTTTACATGGTGATAGGTTAGTACTGATTGTTAGGTCACTGCTGGGTTATGTTAGCGTAAGAGAGTGCTGAGTGACAGTTTGTGGCTTTTTGTTGTAAAGTGGTAAGACATATTCTTGAGTTGGGTGTAATTCTATAGTTTTACCAGGAAAAATTTGTGATTTTGGAAAACTACCAATATATTTTTTACCCTAACTTATTCTTTCTGCACTCTAGGCTATGTATGTGGTAGGGACAAGTTTTATTTATACAAGCACATTTACCCCTACAAGCTAACCTATTCCCTCATGTATATTTGTAGGTATGTTCATACAAATAATATTCAAATCTCTCACAATAGTAGAGGAAAATATATGTTTGTAGGTATATCCCTCTCACAATAGTAGGGAATGAGTCTGACGTTTTGTACGAAAACGTGTACCTTGGTCTGAGCTAACCTAACCCCTCTCTTAACTTAAAAAAATTATATATCCATCCAAATAATGTTTAAATCTGTCTCCATAAAAACTTCAACTGACAGAATGATAATAATCATGGGCAATGACTTTCCCAGCCTACCTACCTTTCTGTTTTAGTGCGAAGTAAAATAGTGTGTACAAATTGCTCATGATACCCTAGTTCAGACAGTGCCATTGACCTTCTTAAACTACTCACCTTTCTGATTTTGGTACAAATGAAAAAATTGCATACAAATTGGTCACATTACCCCAGCTCTGACAGTACCATTGGCCCTCCCAGTCTGCCTACATTTAACATTTAGGTACGAATTAAGATAGTGCGTACAAATTGGTCACAGTGCCCCAGTTCTGACAGTGCCATTGAGTAGTTTTAATGCCAAGTTGTTTTCAGGGGAGCGGGACCCCAGTGTGGTAGCCATGATGCAGGAGAGCCCCCGCCTGCCTCCCCTCCTCCCCCCCGCTTGGGCCCAGCCCCCACTACCAAGGTGAGTGATGCCTGTACCTTCACCTGCACACCTCACACCCAGACAGACAAGTAACCTCACCCAGGGAACCACTTAAGCAGGTTATGATTTATGCACTTAATTTTTTTTCTTTTTATCTCTTAGATAATGTAAAATTTGACCCTTCAAACATTTAGTTGGTGTTAGAAGTGGTGTTTTGTATTTGTTTGTTTGAGGAAAATGTGTTAATACATATTGCCTCTTTTGGGGGGAAGTATGGAAATAATATGATTCTGTTATTTAGATTTTATGTTAGTTTTAAGATAAGTGATTAAAAATAATGCACAGTTGTGCAAATTATGAATAAGACATAATGCAAAAAATGAAAAATATAGATGTAGATATAGATATATTAGATATATAGAGTAATCTTTATGCTTTTATAGGCACAGAACTTGGATAAGAGTATAGGCATTGGATGGTGGTAAAGGAACACAACATGAAAGCCTGTCTATAGTCCAACCATTTCAAATTGTTCGTTTGGGCATTCGATTCCGTGGGTCCTTTCCTCCCCTCTGCTCTGCCACACAGTCCCAATACCTTTCCCTTCCCCTCATATGTTAGCTATAGGTAACATATGAGAGGGAAAAATAGGTGTTGGGACCGTGTGGCAGAGCACAGGGGAGGAAAGGACCTGCAGAATCGAATGCCCAATTTGATTATTTGAAATGGTTGGACTATAGTTGCATTGGCTCTGATAGAGATAGAGATGAGTCAGGGAAATAGGACAGCAGTATGATAAGGAAGCTTTGGAAAAGACTGGTGAGATCACATGGGTTTGTTGATAGGTGTATAGATAAGAGAACATAGGATTGTTTGGCATTGGGTCATGATTGGTGCCTCAGTAGCTAGTGACTGGTGAGAGACTGTGAGTTGTTGAAAGGTGTACAAATATGGGGATGTATGTGTGTTTGGCGTTGACTCATGATTTGTGTCTTTGCAGTGTGGGCGGCAGCCGTCAGGGGGCGGGCAAGCGGGCGCGAGGGGCAGAGATCCTCAACGGGCACCACGGACGGCCGCCGCGGCCCAACGGTGGCCACGCCCTACAACAGACCACCCGGGAAGGACAGCAACAGGTCATCCCGGCTCCTCAAGGCCCCCAGGCACCCCACCCCCTACCCCTGCCCTCCCAGTCCCCCTCCCTGCCCCCCCATGCCCCACACACACCCCTCAGAGATGTCCCCAAGGCACAAGGTGAGTCACTGCTTGATGTACATCCTAGAAGAGTTATTTATGTTTCCAGGTGATGTTGATTTGTTTGTGCTGTGTCAAATTAATTGTCAAATCTGACTAAATCAGGTAAAATCCATTATTATCATTACTAAGTTGGTGGTTGTTAAACTAGAAAGTACTGTTTTGAGTTGTCTTAAAGAAAAATAACTTAATTTACTGAACATAACAAAATAATTTACTCAGTGTGACTGAGGATTATAAGAAAGCTTTAATTGTTGCATATACAAAGAATAGATAATAGCGACCTATATTATGTATATACATTCATTATTACTCATATTTATTTTAATTATTCTATTTTCATATTGCATCTGACATGTCTGCTCACATTAGATTATTTCATTCAATTATTTATTCAGTTTGAAGATAAGCTTTAGCCCTATTTGGTAAAAAAAAAAAAAAAAAATATATATATATATATATATATATATATATATATATATATATATATATATATATATATATATATATATATATATATATATATATATAAAGTGTATATCTGGTAGATATTTTTTATATTATAACTATAAATAGCCTGCTAATACTCACTGAACAAAATTAACGGATGTGCATAAGTTTTCTCCCTTTTGTTGTGTCACGGCATCAGGTGAAAGTTTTTGTCTTGAGTTTCTTTGGAGCAGAAGGAGCGGAGCTTTCCTTGCACGTCCCTTTGTCCTAATGAGCCCTAACACTTGGCAGGCATGCAGCTAGATATTAGACAGTGATAAATGTTGTGTTAACAGTCATCCCCAAGCGGCTCGGCAGCACGGCCCCGCCCATCTCCACGCCCCTGTCCCCAGCCACCTCTGGAGCCCTGCTGCCCAGCCGGGGCCGGGAGCGCTGGGGGGGCTGGCTGGGGGGCTCCCTGGGCTCTCAGCAGCGAGGGGGGCAGGCCGACTCCTCCAAGCCAAACTGTGCCAACTCCACCCCACTCCAGACCTCAGAGCACAGGAGCTCCGGCTTCGACATGACCAAGCTCTACCCGGAGTTGTCGGCTAAGCTGGGCCTGACCAAGCAGGGGCCGGGCGAGGGGACCAGCGTCCACAAGAACGGCATCACCCTGCGGGAGAACCTGGCGCCTGGGCCGCTCAAGAAGCTGGAGACTGTGACGGATGACTCCCGCATCAAGGTGGTGTCCACGGGCCAGATCTTCAACAACACCAAGGGCCTGGTGTCCGCCAAGCTGGGCAGTGGAGTGCCAAACGCCAAGCTTGCAGGAAGCCCCAAGGCTTCCTCTCGCTCCAGGGTTAAGTGTGGGGACCGGGGACAGAGGCGGGGCAGCCATGGGCGGTCGGGGGGGCGGCCGGAGACTACTGCGGGGCAGGGCCATGCCTCGGTGCCGGGCAAGGGACCAAGTATACCCAGGAGTGCCAGTAATATAAAAAACAACAACAATAACAGCAGTGCTCCTAACAGCAGTAGTATATTGGAGGAACAGCTGAGAGGGGGAGGAGGAGCAGGAGGAGGAGGAGGAGGAGCAGCAGCAGTAGTAGGAGGAGTAGTAGTAGGAGGAGGCAGCAGTAGTCAGCAGCGCCATGTGGCCTCGCCTGGCTCAAGCCTCCAGCACCACCACAACCACCACCACCACCATCACCATCATCACCACCACCATCACCACCACCACCACCACTCAAGGCTACCTCAACCAGCCACCACAAGGCCTCTTCCTCTCTCTGCATGTGAGTACCAGACCAAGATTATTACTCATTGTGGATTCGTTGAGACTAAGGTCCATATTCTTAAACATATCGGGCTCCCATTATGACTATTTCCCAAGGCCACAGAAGATTAACAGGGTTTTCATGGGTCACTTTCCTGTTCAAGATGCAGAAGTTGCGTAAAACTATCACTAACATCATAAAACAGTCCATGAAAACCTCAGCAACTTCTTATAGAGAGGCTTTTCAAATAGGTGAACTGAGATCCCGTGACGTTTAAAAATACGGGCTTAAGTTATGTAGTCTGTGTGTTGGTTATCAACTCAGCAACTTATATACAAATTTGCATTTCTTTGGGACGTTCATTAACCCCTAAAGGACCAGGGGTGGCTGTATTTTTGGTACTGCTGGGACTGGCCTTCCTGCGCTAAACCCCGAAAATTTCCTGTATTCACACACTCTCTACGCTTTACCTACATTGCACGAGTAAATAAGATATATTTTGTACTAACCATCAAGTCATCCTCTTTCTAATGATGCCATCCAAAAGTCTCTACGTGGTTACGGAGAAACAGCGAGTTGAATACGAGAGACTTTTGGGGTGAGCGCGCCATGTGTCCGATTTGCTCCTTCCATGCTATACTGCCCCTCTTGTGTGTGGCTAGCAGACCTTTCCATCTTGTTTATGCCCTACAGTGAAGTGTGAGAGCCATTATAGCCTAGTTTGTGCAGTAGATATGGTAAAAATAATAATCACACATTACAATCTAGTATTTTGTTTTATTTTTCTCTATTTATAATCAAGAACAAAACCAAAAATAAGACAAATAATAAGTACAAGAACAAAAACGTGTCGTCTAGTGCGGACTGTCAATACTCGTGGCGTTGAGGTGACCGGGCGGTGGGGAGCGGTCAGGGAATCGGACACGTCCAAATCACTCAGTGCTTCCTTCCATGATGAGAGTGTAGGAGAGACTGAAAGAGCAGCGATAAGTGCTGCGGGTGGCTCGTGGGCATTGTTACCATCGAGTGTACCACGATAAAAGGCGAAAAGTAGCTAAATTTTGCCTATAAATAGGAAATCGGTTATAACCGCCTCCGGCCCTTCCCCGGTAAAGCGGCTATAGCCGCCTCCAGTCCTTTAGCGGCTGAAGATAGATTGAGTTGAAGGCCCTAGAAGTTAAGTAATGAGTAAGTTGCATTGTTTGTATCTAGGTTATAAATTTAGTTAATTTACTAATATCTGTAGAAGTTGATGTTTGTGTGGGACCTTTGTAAAGATCAATTGAGTTAGTTGAAAGCCCTATAAGTTAAGTAATGAAGTAGGGTATGTTGTCCCTGTCTAGGTTATAAATTTGCTGCCTTTTTTTTTACAAATTTGAGTAGTTGAAGACCCTGAAAGGTAAGTAATTCTGTGGTGTGAATAGAACGAGTTACTGTTGTGTTCTTAGTCGTCAAAATTTCTTTACACATTCTTCTCTTCCAGCCTCCTCCTCCTCCTCCTCGTCCACCTCCTCCTCCAGTATGTCTTCAAGCAGGAGTCTAGTCACCTCCCCCTCCACCACTGCCCCCCACCCCGCCAGCCTGTCGTCCCAGGAGCCCCGGGTGGTGACGCTGCCTCCCCGTCGGCCTCCGCAGTCCTTCCTCTCTAGTGCAGCTGCTGCCTCGCTCCCCCAGCCTCTCTTACGGGTCCATGCACTTCGGGAAAAACATTACGCTTATAAATCAGATCTCTTTCCCTTAGGTGAGTAGCTGAGTGGCCTTGTTCAGTGTGTCCTTCAGTTAGATAGTTAGTTAGTTTGCCCTTTAGTTAGATTGTTAGTTAGTCATTCCTTCAGTTAGTTAGTTTTTGAGTTAGTTAGTTTGTTCTGTAGTAGTTTAGTTTGTTCTTTAAAAGTGCATTTCCACCAAGGCAACATTTTAGCAATTTGTGGCATACTACATTTTATTAGGATTATCTTCTTTTTCCTCCTCCTTCCCCTCCTCCTCCCTTTCTTCCTTCTCTTTTTCCTCCTCTTCCTACTATTATTACTGGTTACATTTCCTCCTCCCCCTTCTTCTTGTTTTTCTTCTTCCTCTTCTTCTTCCTCATCTTCTTCTTCCTCTTCTTCTTCATAGTAATGCTGCCTCCTTTCCTGTAAAAAAAATAAGGTTGCTTGTGACACTAACACTCTTGCTGCTCTTCAGGCATTGAGACGAGTGAGGAGAGTGAGAGCAGCGACGTGGAGGAGCTGTGTGGTAGTCAGCAGGGCTGGCTGGACCCGACCGACGGTGCCCACCTCACATACCAAAGCTGGGAGCCGAGCTGGACTCACCCCCACAACCTGCCTCACCTGCCGCGGCTCACCGCCAGCTCCAGTGTCTGCCAGCGCTCCGTCACCCTGGCCCTTGCCCTCGCCTCCTGCAGAAGACAGGTGTGTGTGTGTGTGTGTGTGTGTGTGTGTGTGTGTGTGTGTGTGTGTGTTTATTTATCTATTTGTAGTCTACCAGGCCTGAGCTAAGCTCTAATAGTTCTGTCTCCATATCTACATTCATCCAACCTTTCCTTCATTTGTTGGACACTGTTCGCCTCCACCACCTCCTCCCGCAAGCTGTTCCATGTGTTAACACTTCTGTGTGGAAAACTATACTTTTTTAAGTCACTCAAACAGGTTCCTTTATTAAGTTTCTTCCCATGTCCCCTCAGCTCCTGCGTTCTCGCAGTTAAGAAGAGATCATCTCTATCCACCACATCAAACTTATTTACCAACTTATACAGCATAATCAGTTCAAGTGTCATCAAGTCCATCTCCTTCAATCTGTCTTCATGTATTTTATTTTATTTTTCTCTATTTATAATCAAGAACAAGACCAAAAATAAGACAACTAATAAGAACAAGAACAAAAACGTGTCGTCTAGTGTGGACTGGTAATACTCGTGACGTTGAGGTGACCGAGCTGTGGGAAGCGGTCAGGGAATCGGACACGTCCAAATCACTCAGTGCTTCCTTTCATGATGAGAGTGTGGGAGAGACTGAAAGAGTAGCAATAAGTGCTGCGAGTGGCTCACGGGCATCGTTGCTATCAAGTGTACCACAATAATAGTTGCAGTTCTCTGTATCCTTTCCAGCTTTCTGATATCTTTCTTTTTATGAGGCGACCACACAACTGCAGCATATTCAAGCTCTGGTGTTATTATTGTTGTTATTATTTTCTTCATTTCTTTGTACATAAAATGGAATGATACCCTTATATTTTGCGTCATCTTGTAAGTTTCTCCAAACAGCTTGTTTATGTGCTCTCCTGGGGATAGTGTGTCTTGCATCATTACTCCAAAATCTTTTTCTTCATGTACCATCTTTAAATTTTCCTCTCCCATCCTGTATGTTTTCCTTGGTCTTTTTTTACTTTTCCCCATTTCCATAACACTTTGCACTTAAGCGTTATATCTTACTTCATTCCAACTTTTGGTTTTAGGGGGGACATAGGCTGTTATTATGTTATTCTTCTCTCCACCTTTTTACCAGTACCTGCACAGCCATCACCTCCGCACTGTCATTTCCATATCCCACTTCAGTCATGTTCAAGTTTTGTTTCCTCATTATCATCACTCCTCCTCCCTTTCCTTCTTTCCAATCTTTTCTCCAAATGTTGTACTTGCTCTTTCCCTCCAGCTCAAGTTCCAGTTCTTTTACAAGCTTTGTTTCAAATATACATATTATATCTGGATCACTCCCTTAAATAATAAGTTAGTTCAATTTTCTTTGATAGAAGACCATCTATGTTTGTGTACACAATCTTTAAACCTTTCTTCCCTTTTCCCTTTTTCCCCTCTTTCTATCAACACCCTTACTCTCTCCTTTCACCTCCTATCCACCACTTCATCAGTTTTTCGTTCTTTATTCTCCCCCAAAAATTCTTATTTTCTTCTTCTGATCTTTCATCATTTCTCTTTTTTGCTTCATTTATCATTTCCTCTGCTTTCATTCTTTCATCTTCTGACATATTTCTCCTCACTTTATTTTATTTTATTTATTTTTTTATTTTTACGTGCCAGCCTATAGCGCCTCTGTTCATGTTGCTGTTGGTCTAGAATTTCCCTAAACCTTGTTTTTTCCTTGTCTTTTTCACTTCTCCACTCCTTCAATTCATCATTGACCACATCCTTAATCTTTTCCTCTACTTTTTAATTATATATTTTTTTAAAAAAATTTTTACGTCTTTGCCTGTAGCACCGGTAGGCTTTCTTCAGGGACCTGGTGGTTGGCCCAAGCCTTTCATGGCGCAGGCAATTTTTATAGTGGCGCCATTTATGCTTGGCTCATGCTGCCCCCCGGAACTCATTCTTGATTCACTTGGACGTTTCTTCTAGAGTCCGGGTTGATGGGTGGTCTTCAGGACAGCATGTGGGTTGTCTTAGGCCACTTGGCGGTGACTGAAAAATCCCAGGTGGTAGCGAGCGGATTTGAACCGACGTCGTCCATGGCATGGTGAATGTGGGGCCCGCACGCTAATCACTCGGCCACCGCCTACCCTACCCACAGTCTGCTGATCATTTCCTATCTTCTTTGCTACCTCTCTTTTTACAATTTTTTCCTTCTTCTTCTCCATGTCTTCGTTTGTCCCTATCACACTAATCTCTCTTTCCATTTTCAAAATTTGTATCTCATGGTCCTTTTTTAATTTTTACATCTTCAGTTGCACTATTTCTTTTTGGTTCTCCAGCTGTTCCTTTGTCAATTTAATTATTTCTTCTATTAAGTTCTCTTCCATTTTTTTGTCTCCTCGTCTCTTCTCCTTGCCTCATCATCTCTCTTTTTTACTTTGGTCAGTGCCTGAATTACTTCCCCAAACTCTGCTCTCAACTTCCTCATTTCTATCACTATTTTGTCACAGTCCTGCTCCACTTTGTTTATTGTTTTCCACTGTACTGGTTCCATTGTTGATTTTGGCGTGAAGCCGTCAAAACTCTTCCCCAAGTCCTCTCCCCGTTGATTAGGAGACTCCGCCAGAGAGTCCGCCATCTAGAGTCTTTGTTTACCTTCCATCCAACCTTCTTCCTCTCCTCCTCCCCGCTTTACTTATCGCTTCTCACTCTTTCATAATCCTCTCAATTTCTGAACTGCTATGAGACGGGACTCAAATAACTTAGCTGTTGCTTGGGCCCTTTTGACTGACAAATAGATTGTTGTTCTCCACTTCGTATGTCCACGTCTTCTCGCTTCTGTGTGTGTGTGTGTGTGTGTATGTGTGTGTGTGTGAGTGTGTGTGTGAGTGTGTGTGTGTTTGTGTGTGGTTTTGTCTCTGTGCCTCTTTTTGTCCAGTTTTTCCCTATATTTCCACATACTATTTAGTATTTACCTCCACCACTTCTTTTAATTCATTCTAATTGTTTGTTTGTTTGTGTGTGTGTGTGTGTGTGTGTGTGTGTGTGAGACTTGTTTTGGTCTTATTCTTGACTATCCATATCTCTCATCTCACACTCATCTTCACATCACCCTAACACACACACACACACTGACTCATCGCAACGTGTCTTGTTTGGATGCAGGTGTCAGCATCTCGGACGAGGAGTGAGATGCGGGCGAAGGAGGTGGCCCGGCGCGGGGGGCTCACTCGGCTGCTGGTGGAGACGGCCCGTACCCACCCGCGCCTCACTGCTGCTGCCTGCTGCCTCTACCGCTCCTCCCAGCCACACCAGGAATCTCCAAAATTAAAATCTAGGTGAGTGTCGGGCTGTCCTATGGTCTTATGCTAGTGATTAGTAGTTGCCGCAACACATAGTACCATCAGTGTTACGTATTGCCCATAGTTCTCAGATGTAGCTTTACTTTTCATTATAGACAAATCTGAATTCCTCTTTTTCAGGGTTTCGTATTTTGTATTTGTGTTGCGTGAGATTGGGAGCTTCCGCAACACATAGTACTTTCAGTGTTACAATATGTAACACTGTTTTCAATATGTAACAAGTTTTCAGAGGTTACTTTACTTTTTCTTTAGACAAATCTGAATGTCTCTGTGGGAGCTGCTGCAACCTAACCTAACCTAACTTAACCCATAAACTGCTGTACACCTCTCAGGCGGCTTCTTCGGGAACATGCTGTACGCCTCTTGGAATTCAATTTTTACATTGCCTCTTTAAAATTGCTGAGCCTTGTACACCCTCTGCTGCAGTTGGCATGGATTTGGCTTTCACTGGTAGCCTGGTAACATATAGTCCCAGGTCTTTTTCTGCCTCTGTGGTGGATAGTGGAGTGTTTCCCATGTGGTATTGGTATGTAGGATTACCCCTCCCAAGGTGCATGACTACAGTTTTCTTCATTGAATTGTAGGAGCCACTTTTTGTTCCATTCCTGTAGCTTGGGGATGTCTTCTTGTAGGAAATCCTCAGTCAAGGGGTTAAGGATGACATGAACAATCTTTTATGTCCCCTTTCAGGTTTAGGTCGTCGGTGCTGGTGCGTCGAGCGTGTGCGTACCACGACGGGGAGTGCCGGGAGCTTGCACTGCCAGGCACTCGTCACTGCATGCGCCACATCATGTACAACGTGGACCAGCAGCTGTTCACCCACTGCACCGCCCGCCACCCGGACAACACACTCTGCCGGGTGCCCGTGTTCGATGTGTCCCATGAGCTTCCACTGTGTTACAAGCACAGCAAATCACAGGTAGGTAACATGATCCTTCTCACACCTGTATAGAAAGTCTCATTAGTAAGGAAGCATATTTGAATTTTCTGAGTCAAGACCTATAGTAACTGTGTTGGTTTTGTTAGGTTATGTTAAGGGAATCTTCAAACACCTGATAGCCAGCCCCTTATGGTATAAATCAACAAAGAATAACCATAGCAAAGAAAACATAGGTTGGTGCCAAGCTGTTCATGTTTTTCTGTTTTGAGTGATGAAAAGTTTGCCCTGAAAGTAATTTGATGATTCTAGTTAATTCGTCTTTTCTGTGGCATCCTTTTCTGCCCTCTATAGGACCAGTGTATTGCAGGTATTATAGACACAGACAGACTTCTCTTTGCTATTGGTTTACGTTCATGCTAAATAAATCACTAAGCAATCTTTTATTATACAAAGTCTGACCTTTTTGTCCTAAAGTTTGTGTCGTCCCCACAGGAAAATGTCGCCAGAACACCAACAGATGAAACCTCAAAGCCCAAGAGATCTCGGAAGAAGAATAAGATGCCAATTCTGTCGAGGTACGGCAAGCGGAGCAAGAAGAGGCGGAGATCTTCCAACTCCACGTGTTCCTCCATCATCCCCTCCACCAGCGTGCGGCCCCCCATGGCCAGCCAATCGTCCCTCTCCTCGCCCCAGCCCTCGCCGACCACCCCGCAGACCTCGCCGCACTTCTCCACAGCTTCATGTACAGGTAATGTGGATGTATAGCAAAATGAATAGTGCTTACGGCGAATGCTTTCAACCTGTCCGCTGCAACTGGCACGGATATGGCTTTCACTGGTAGCCTGGTAACATATAGTCCCAGGTCTTTCTCTGCCTCTGTGGTGGATAGTGTAGTTTTTCCCATGTGGTATTGGTATGCTGGATATCCCCTCCTAAGGTGCATTTTTCTTCATTGAATTGTAGCAGCCACTTTTTGTTCCATTCCTGTAGTTTGGTGATGTCTTGTAGGAAATCCACAGTCAAGGGGTTAATACATATTGCCACAGAACACACAGGCATATCCTTCCTTAACCTTTTTCACTTGACATCATTCTAACGTCTTCCTCCCCCCGCCAGACTCTGTGGCTGAGGTTGACGAGGAGAGTGAGCTGGGGGAGGACATGGAGGGCATGGTGGAGGGCTTGGATGCTGCCTCCCGCCTCCTGGATCCTCGGGACCTGCAGGATGTCCTTAACCGCATCCCGGACCACGAGTTGACGCAGCTCTTTGATGCTCCAGGTGGGTAAACACCGAACTGGGGCTAAAATGAGGCATATCGAGACACCTGAAATTGACCTCCCTTTTGGCTACTCTTCTGAACATTTTATTTATTTTTTTTCCATATAAGGTCACTGTTCAGCAGGCTTTTTTTCTCATTATTATTATTATTATTATTATTATTATTATTATTATTATTATTATTATTATTATTATTATTATTATTTCTTTTTTTTGAGCTGCTTCCTTTACTACAAAAACTAATACCTCAGCAACTTCTTTCATCCTTGACCTTAATAAAAGCTCTCGTTTATTTTTTTCAATCGCCTCACATTCAGGAATCAATCGGGGAGGTTCTTGAGAGCTTCCCAACATTGGTTTCCTATTTCTTTGGTCTCTTTGTGGTTTCTGTGAATGTAAGATCTCTAACAATCATGTAATCAGTATATGACCTTGAACGACCTTTATCCTTCAGAGGGGAAGACCAACGACTTCACCGAGGAGAAGGTGGAGCTTGAAGGGGAGCAGAGGAGCTGCAGCGAGCGAGGGGATGAGCCCAGCCACTCAGGAAGGTCCCCAACACCCACCCACAGCCCCTCCCCATGTCCCACCACCCTCACCCCTGCCCCAACCCCAAACCCCGCCTCATCCTCCACGCCACCGCTCACCGAGGAAGGCACGGCCCTCAGCCTCGATGAGTCCACACTCAATGAGCTGGTGGCCGGCAATATCCCTATCGACTCCATCATCTCCTCGTCCTTCAACCAGCAGGAGCTCAACACCATCTCCCAGGCGCTCTCCAACATCGTGCAGGAGAACAACTACAACCTCGCTGGCTTTGACCTCCCCTCGTCCTCCAGTGGGTCGTTCAGCCACTCGGAGGTCGTCGGGGCGGGCCAAGGGATCGGGGACGTGAGTGACAGTTCCCTCATGTCCCAGGGAAGTGATGGCGGTGCGGGTCAGGCTGCCACGGACTTCAGTGACTCCAGCCACCCGGGGTCGGAGTGCAAAGTGAACCTGGGGGGGCCTCACCAGCGGCCGGGGGGCTTGTTGGGGAGTGAAGTTTCCACGCTGTCCCCCTTGAAGTAGGTCCTGAGGCTTGGTCTGGGCTGCCGTGGTTCGGTCAGCCTCTGGGAAGGACTCGAGTGTTGGGAATATAATCATGCACTACAGCATCATCAGGTTTCTGTCTCTCGATTGATTAACCTTAGCCGAAGTTTAAGGCTTTTTTTGTACAGAAAAGGTTTAAATTTCTCATGGCGATTTTACTACTAGCAGTATTTTTTCAACTTGCGTGTGAGTGTCAGTGGCGTTATCGCTGCTGCTGCTGCTGCCAAGAGTGAAGGAGAAAGAGTGGCGTGGCGTTGGTCAGAGCAGGTCCGTTTTGAGTTCATATGTCCCTTGAGTCTTGTGTTTCTGTCGTGCCTGAAAAAGCCTCTGTTGCAGTTGCCCTCCCTGTGTCTGTCGTGTGTCCAGGAGCTGAGTCTGAAACGTGTGGAGCCTGGCTGAAGTGCGTAATTCTTTGCCAGACGCTTTATACTGAGTGCAGTCTGGTGGGACGTTTTTCTTGCGTGTGTGTGTTTCTTGTTATGGCTCGTGACACTGTTATTTATTACTAATGGTGAATGAGTAACTCTATTATTGTTTTGCCATCTCATTTATTGGTGTGGTGAGGAACTGTTGGGTCTTATTTATCACTTTGGGTTCACTAACTGTTCGGGGTCTTCACAAATGGTCACAAATATTCATCGGAGACAGGAGTATGGTACGTCAATTTTGGGCTTCATTCTTTGGAGTTAGTGAATTGTTTTAAAATGGAGACTTGCTTCGTTACTCTCCCTTCACCTCCAGAAACTTACAGACTTCTTTCAATCATGTTTTTTCCATAGACTTCAAGATAAACTCCCTTCAGCATTTCTGTATTCCATTTTTGGGCCTCATTTTCTGGAGTTTATTGAATTGTTTTAAAATGGAGACTTGCTTTGTTACTCTCCCTTCACCTCCAGAAACTTACAGACTCAATCATGTTTTTCCCATAGACTTCAAGATAAACTTACTTCAGCATTTCTGTATTCCAATTTTGGGCTTCATTCTCTGGAGTCTAGTGAATTGTTTTATAATGGAGACTTGCTTTGTTATGTCCCCTTCACCTCCAGAAACTTACAGACTCCTTTCAATCATGTTTTTCCCATGGACTTCAAGATAAACTCCCTTCAGCATTTCTGTATCCCATTTTTGGGCTTCATTTTCTGGAGTCTAGTGAATTGTTTTAAAATGGAGACTTGCTTTGTTACTTTGCCTTCAATTCCAAAAACTTAGACTCCTTTCAGTCATGTTTTTCCCATAGACTTCAAGATAAACTCCTTCAGCATTTCTGTCATCCATTCACACTCTCAGCTAGGGAATGTGTTGGTCAGTTTATTTGATCTGTTCTGATCATTAATTTTACTCATGACAAGAAAATATTGCTTTGGAAACTTGAACTGAAGTATGAAAATGAATGTTTATGGATGGATGTTTTGACAAGAGTTCACTTTGACAGTAGTTCACGTTGACAGTAGTTTGACAGTAGTTGGACAGTACATTTTGACAGTAGTTTGACAGTAGTTCAGGTTGACAATAGTTTGACAGTAGTTGGACAGTACATTTTGACACTAGTTTGACAGTAGTTCATGTTGACAGTACTTCACATTGACAATACTTTGGCAATAGCTCACATAAGTAGTTTGATAATAGTTCTCGACAATAGTTTATGCTGACAATAGTTTGACAGTAGGTTCTTGGACAATACTTCCTTTTGACAATAGTTCCCTTTGACAACAGCTTGACAATAGTTAATTTCCACAACAGTTAATTTTTACATCTCGGTTCCATTTCTCAGAGCACTAGTTAAACATTTATATTTCCAGACATAAGCATAACTTACTTTTTCCGCTCACAAAATCCTCAACACGCTCTAACCTTTGGAAAGATAACTGTTCATCACTTCACATTTCCAAAGTCTGCAGCCATAATAACACTTTCGCTGCACCCACTCCTTTCAGTCTCCTCTTTTTTTCTAGTTCACCAAACATATGCATGGAGAGGAATTGGGGCGTTCAGTGTAAAAGGCGGCAACCAAATCAACGAAGATGGTATTCTGTTATTGGCGACATCTGGTGGTTGAATTCTCACTGCATTGTGTAGAATTAAAGGCCTAAAGTTGTGTGATTTTTTGGTTGAACTCAGATGGCATGGGACGTGTGGTGTGTGGAGTCTTGTCAGCCTCTTTAAAAACTAAATTTGCTCAAAACTTATAAAAATCCAAGTCGCTCTTTTTACACTATACACCTCAGTTGATATGCATGTTCCAAAGCAAGCATGGTTTCCACATTTATTGTTAGGGATTCTTGATAACGTATAGGATCAGTTTCACACGCTGATCATCGCTGAATCATAAGAATGCCACTGATCGAGAGAGAGTTTTGGCGAGTCTGTATTGCTTGAAAATGCGTGTTGTGTTGTCTCTCTCCCTTCCTGACTGACTCTTGCTAACAAGGGAAGTGTATTGAGCTAGTGCGTCATGTGTCTTGTGTAGTATGCGTAATGTGTGCATGTGTTATGGGTGTCTCCGTGTGGCTGGTTTGTTTATTTGTACTTCAATGTGACTTCTGTTCAGAAGTTGACTATTTTCTTATACAGGTCGTTCAGTATTCTTTTGCTGGCCTCTCGAGCGTCGTGTTATCAGCTGTCTCTGTGTGCGTTGGCGTTTTGGAAGACTGTGGAATTTGCGGATATAGGGTAGTCGAACAAAAATCTTAGGGTGGCAGCGGCAGAAGTGTGTGTGTGAGATGTAAATGTTAGTGTATATGTGTGTGTGTGTGTGTGTATTTGTGTTTATAAGTGTATGTGAGTACCATGTCGTAAAGGTGTGTGAGAGAGCAGCATCGTCGCAGGATTCCACAATGTTCCGTTTATTAATTCATAGATTACTCGTACTACATTTACATTTAGCGCGTTGCCCCTCGTAATAATAATAATATTGCTGCTGCTGCTTCCGTTTCAGAGCTACGCCTTCTCGTTTTTCTACTTTATACTATGACTCGATGCACTTGTGTATTAACGCGTGTGTGTGCTTTAGTTTTTAATGGCCAGCGTAACTGATCTTGATAAAAAAACTAGTCCTTTCTGTGATTTCTTTGACGTAAACATCAGTAGCTGTGTTGGGTACAAAGAACGTTGGGTGGCTGGGAGCGTTGCCTGCCAGCCATCGCCAGTCTGTCATTGTTTTACGCCATTCCTCTTAATTAGATGCACGGTGTGAGCGTGTGTGCATGTGTGTGAGCCAGTGTGTACATGGGTGTGTGCGTTCATGTGTGTGTGTGTGTGTGTGTGTGTGTGTGTGTGTGTGTGTGTGCAGTTGGTGGATTCAAGGGTTAACTCTTACTATGTAGGCTAAAGGTTCTCATGAGATGGATTGGGCAACATTTATTTTTGTTACTGTACTACTATTACTACATTAGCATTCTCGTCTGCTACTTTTAATTCCTTATTTATTTAGTTGTTCTCTTTCTACGCGTCGAAGTATTTAATGTGATCCTAACCCGCATGTGTATTTAGGAAGGATAATAGAAGTTTTTTTTTATTCGCAAACTGGCAGTGTGTTAGGCGATGTTAGATACCAAACAATACTGAACAGTGGAACAAAGGAAACCAGGTCGGCTGAGGCGTTTTTTATATACTTTTTTCCATTATTATCTATTATTATTATTACTCTTATTGTTTACCTTGCTTGTTGTTGTTGATAGGTAAAGCGCTTCTTGTTGCAGTTTAGACTAAAGTTCTTCTACCCTGTCCTCAAGGAACCCTTCATCTAACCTCACCCTCCCTCCCTGCAGTGTTGTGGCTTTGCTTGGTTGGTGTTTCTGGCCCAATAGTCGCTTTTTTGGAAGTTTGGGAACATATTAACAAACACGGCTTTTTGCATCTCCAAGGTCCTCCTGCTACCCGTCCTCCTCCCTTCCTTCATTAGTGTCTTTCATTTGTCTCCCCTTCATCATTCCTGGAAGTTCAAGAAAGTGTAGTGTTGTCCTTCACAGTTGGTTTCTTCCTCCTTGCTGGTTTCTGCCACCTCACAGTGGAGTGGCGGACAGGGTGAGCGTACCTGCTGCCCCTCGTCCCCACCACTGTGCTGTGGAACCGTTGAATCTTATTGGTGCTAAACACAGTCTGGCTTCTTGTTCTCACCAGTGAAATTGCATGAGCTGTTGTTGCAAGTATCTCGGCAGTTGATGCCTTAAGAATGCATGGGTGTTTCATGGTTTTGTAGAGTCTTGCAGGTCTTCTGTACAACACAGTGCTCAAGCCAGAACTGAAAGGGGTATAGTTTCACATAATACAAAAGTTACAGTGTTCTGAGCTTGGCACCAGCCTTGAAATGCCCAGTTCAGCAGAGCCTTGCTAAGTACATAGAGAGGAAAGAGAAAATGAAGCTCATAGAAAAAATTATTATGTACTTGAATCTGACTAGAATTATGATCTGCTTTGGTCATGACAAAGGTTCTAACTTGCCAAAGGTGTTAGAAATATCCTGGGAAAAGTTTTGACTCTTGAATTAGTGTCCTTAAGGGGTTCTGGAGTCCTAGGTTTATACTGACTAGACTTCTCATCAGGTAGCCCAATGGAACGTGGCGTACGGTGAGATCACTAAATGGATATGTTTGTTATAATCATAAAAGGTCAGTGAATGATAAGGTAGATTACAGACTACGAGATATGGTTGAATTTGTCAGCTTTCATCAGGTAATTCACTGAGATTTGTGTCTTGTTGAGCCAGGCAATTTGTCCTTGCTTAAATACCACACACATCAGACCTGGTGTTAAGGATGTAATCGTATTTGTACGTGTGTTTTATCTCCTGTTTCATATTGTAGTGACGTATGGAGTGCGTAGAGTTGGCGTAGGGAGTGTGGCTTTATGTGGGGCTCACTTTTGGGTCTGGACTTGAGGCAGACAGAATGTTGGAAGCAAACCACATTGTTTTCACCCTGATATTACTGTTCTACGCTGTGGCAATGGCAACATCCAGGGTTGTAAGTCTGTATTGTCTCTGCTTTTATGGGAATATCTAGGTATAGTAGATAGATCTTCCTCAGTGGATGGAAGGTTTTCAATTCAAAGCAAAATTGAGTTGGGTGTTGAGTCACGGTGATGGTCGGTCGTGCTGAGGTTCCCACCAGTGCCTCAATTTCATCAATCATCCTCACGGCTATTCATAAAGTTTCCAGTACTACTTTGCTAAGAAAGCAGTGGTGTGTGTGTGTGTGTGCGCACCACGTGATTTTTTCTCTCTGAAATGAGCTGCTCCTCATTTCACAAGTTGTGTGTCTTTCTCGGTTTTCTGTGTCAGTAGTGTGGTATGATCGTTTTTACACTCTCCAGCAACAGGAAAAGAAAAAAAGAAAAGAAAAGGCTTGAATGTAATGTACAATTTTATATAGTTCATCCCCAACCCTTAGTAATGTGACGTGTTTGCTGGTGTTGGCTCCTCAGCTGAGTAGTGGGTGCAGTGCTGAGGCAGCCGCTGGGCTTGTACCGGAGTATTGTAGTTCATGTAAACCCTGAAGGGCATTGCAGGAGAGGTCATGGTCTGGGCGTTATGGGACGTGGTCATGGTCTGTTGTGGCCACTGAGAAGTGTTCCTAGCATGGCTGAGAACCAGGATTGCGCTCTTTGTTCTGTAATTTATCATGTACGCTGCTGGTCTTGGTCTGCTGCAGCAATCAAGGAAGAGTTACTATGCACGGCCAAGAACCTGGATCACTATTTTTATTACCTATCATTTCAAGGATGTGTTTTCGAGGGTAGTGGCGTTCCGCTTCGGTCTGAATGGTCCTGTCGTAAAGTGGAGACGATTGACGCGCTCCACTCCTGCAGGGAGTTTCAATGAACTAGTGTCGTCGTGTGTGTGTGGAGAAGCAAACAAACGGGCATTAGGCTATATTATTATTGGTCTTGGCAGTTTGGGTAGAAGAGGAGACTAGCTCATCCATTAACCTAATATTGCACACTCCAGTATGTATATTTTTTCAGACTCCTTATTAGCGTAGTCATTGTTTATTATTATTATCATTATTATTGTTATTATTAGTCTCTTTGTGTATTTCTTTCATCAGCGCAAGCACACTTTTCTTCTTTCCCTGTACTTGATACATAATATACGTCTTATTTTTATTATTTCTTCCGAGCCGACTTGATGTATACGTTATTGTAAATGGTTAGACACTCGACCTGTGCACTTAAATTCCCAGCCTTCACTTAGTTAAAAATGTAATCCATCATCATCCGAGGGACTTTTTAAACTCTCCATGGAAGTACGTTTATAGAATTCAGTTTTCGCTGGAACTAAATACGGTGACAGAAATACTACACATAGCCTAGAGTTCATATGTCATCAGGTACGTACGATTCAGTTTACGATCGGATTGAATGGTTAATCTCTTCCCCAGCCCCAAGTCCTCGAGTAACCCTATGTATCGGCGTGTATTGTTATTCTCGCACCATTGACATCATCATCACCACCACCACCACCTCCATCATATAGTTAGAGAGCTGGCAAGCCGAGAGTCAGGCGGGCGTATCGGTACCTTACCTACGTATATATAACCTTGCACTGTTAACCCACCATCTTAGTGAAGACCAGCCATTGATCAGGATGAGTTTGAATATGGTGAATGTAAACAAAGCATCTTGGAGGTGTAGGAGGCTGGTCAGGGGCCTAGAAAAACACATACAAAAAATACGCCCATGAAACGCCACCTCAAAAAAACAAAAAGAATAAAAAAAACTAGGAAGATGTGCATTATATTGAGTGCACCACAGGATAAAGTTTTTGTCAGTGTAAAGTTGTGGCCACAGTTCTTGTTTAGGGGCGGTTGATTGGCTTGTCGGTTGTCGCTGGGTATTGCATTGCTCCGTCGACCTTCGTCACCTTCGCCGTCGTGCCCAAAAGTTCTAGTGCGCAGGGTAGTTGACCGTTGCTCGATGTCTCGTAACACAGAAAGAGGAACAAAGTAGCGAGAGAGAGAGATGACCCGAGTTAGTAAAGGGCTGCTAGATTGACGCTGGCTTAGTATTTCTGTAGTATTACATATTCTCTTTCAGTTGTATATGGCCAGAGTAGAGAAGATGTGTGGAGGCAACCCTTCTATATATATACATATATAAATATACATACTATATATCCATAAACATTACATATACCACGTGACCTGACATCCACTTCGTATACATATAGTTTTTTTGGTATTATTTTGATATGTCAGTAATGAATGAAAGAAACAGTTGTATTTATATCCAGTGTGGGGCCGGAGACCCGCTCGGTGGCCCGGCGCGGCTGCCTTGGGGGTCGTAAACAAACAAATAAACAAACAAACAAACACGTACGAGTGCATTCGTAACTCCGTGTAAAAACTTCTCCCTTAACTCTTTGAGGTTAATACTGTAATAATCTTGGGTTTTGTAAGCTTTATTACCTGTACCACTAATTATTATTGTCATTATTATTATTATTATTATTGTTATTATTTTTATCATCGTCATTATTATTGTTATCATTGTTATTTTTCTTTTTCTTTATTCTTATGTGTTGCCAGTATTTTGTTAGTAATGGTATTCCTTGATATTGTGGAGCGCTAGCAGTGTGGGGGGGGCTACCTGCCTCCTCCTCAGTGGGGGATTTTAAAATGCATAAAAAACTAGAAAGATTAACTGTCAAATTATGTGACTTTTGAAGTAGTAAAATTATTTTTTGTAACGTGTATTTCATTTTACTGAGTGAGCAAGCTTGTGTCAGTGTGTTGGTCTTTGAAAGTGTGTGTGTGTGTGTGTGTGTGTGTGTGTGTGTGTGTGTGTGTGTGTGTGTGTGTGTGTGTGTGTGTGTGTGTGTATAAAGCACCACCTCTTTGTGTCCTGGAGTGAGCTACAGGTTCGTGTGGTGTGGCCTTCAGTTTAAGGTCGGTATTGTTAGATGCCTCCGCCCCTCACACCAACTATTTACAAAGGTCGAAAAGGAGATTAATCAGGTATTTATAAGTGTTTTTTCACATTCATGGTACAGAAGAAGGGTCAAACTACCACCAGGGTCAAGAAACTACCCCTGGAAATGCCCTAAATGACCACAAAAGCCTTGCCAAGTGCGTGTGCTTGGGCGCCAAAATGATTAAGAATACTGCCCTTACCCTCAAGTTGGGAGTGGAACAAACCTTGTCTGATACCCAGCACCCATTTGTTGCTGGATAGGACAGAGGCACAAGTGTAAGGAAACTGTCCATCTATCTTTACTTAACCCGGTAGCAGTGGAGATCATGTTTCTTAATGGTCCCTCTAAGCGAGAAAAATTTGAAAAAATCACCCCTCACACAAACCATTTCATAATATATATCAAAGCATTTGTGATCAGATTATGTATCATCTATTTGGGGGGTTTATATCATGGCACAAATTTGGCCCGTCGCTGCTACACAGTAAAGCCACAAATTTGGCCCGTCGCTGGTACCGGGTTAACACAGCAACTAAACCTGGCATTTCTTCTTCTGTGAGTCGAGTGTGCCAACCACTGCACTATGGAACTCTGCATCATAGACTTAGAGGCAGGACACAACCCCCTACTGATACTCGGGACTTATTCACTTCTGGGTGGACAAGGAAACTCACCCATATAGGCACTTCAGCTCAACCATGTACCCTGCCAGTCTTCAGCCCAACCATGTACCCTGCCAGTCTTCAGTCCAACCATGTACCCTGCCAGTCTTCAGCCCAACCATGTACCCTGCCAGTCTTCAGCCCAACCATGTACCCTGCCAGTCTTCAGCCCAACCATGTACCCTGCCAGTCTTCAGCCCAACCATGTACACTGCCAGTCTTCAGCCCAACAATGTACCCTGCCAGTCTTCAGCTCAACCATGTACCCTGCCAGTCTTCAGCCCAATCATGTACCCTGCAAGTCTTCAGCCCAATCATGTACCCTGCCAGTCTTCAGTCCAACCATGTACCCTGCCAGTCTTCAGCCCAATCATGTACCCTGCCAGTCTTCAGTCCAACCATGTACCCTGCCAGTCTTCAGCCCAACCATGTAGTCTTCAGCCCAACCATGTACCCTGCCAGTCTTCAGTCCAACCATGTACCCTGCCAGTCTTCAGTCCAATCATGTACCCTGCCAGTCTTCAGTCCAATCTCATGTACCCTGCCAGTCTTCAGCCCAACCATGTAGTCTTCAGCCCAACCATGTACCCTGCCAGTCTTCAGCCCAACCATGTACCCTGCCAGTCTTCAGCCCAACCATGTACCCTGCCAGTCTTAACCCCAGAAGAATGTGGAGAGCGGTCTGGGAAGAAGGGCATCCAAGTTAGTTTCAATGGTAGGTACAATTGAGAAGTTTAATGCTCTTTTAAGTGTTGGTAAAAGCTCTCAAACCCATAGTATAATTTGAAGAGGTAAATGAGCAGTTTATATTTACTCAAGTGTTTGCATAAGCTCTTAAAACTCTTCATATGTATTATTAGTCGAGGCATTTGAGCAGTGTCAAATTGCTTATGTGTTAGTTAGGGCTCTCAGATAACCCTTTACATGCATATTTAACAAAGGTGATGGAGTAGTGTAAAGTTACTCAGGTGTCACTAAGAGCTCTCAATAACCCTCTTTTCTGGCTAATAAGTAGAAATAATTTTTATGTCTGACTAACAAGAGGTAATTGAGGAGTTGAAAGTTACTGAGATGTTACAATTGGTGCTCTCAAAAACCCTCAATCTGCTCAGTAAGTAGATATAAGCAGATATAAGTAGCTAGAAGTAAAAATAAGTATAAGTATTAGTAGATATAATCAAATGTAGAGACCAAAATCCTTCCTTAAATTTACTAGAGAGAAAAATTGGTGAAATAGTGTCAGCCTAATAACTGGATACGATTCGTGACGTTCCAAACTCAAGATAGATAGATGTAAGTCCTAACCTCCCATACAAATGAAATAAATAAGCTTGAAATAGGTAAGATAATTAAGGTTAAACTTTAAAACTCCCGCTGGCCGCCAGGTAGCGCTGAGGAGGAGGAGGACGAGGCACACCGTTGCCAGACTATCGTACTCAGAGCCTCATATTTACCGGTTTTTGAGCCATAGATATTGCCAGAAAACACCAATAATAAACCATTTTAACTCTAACTATATATGAAGGTAGTTATTGGGGTCGAGAAGTCAGTTTTGGGGTCGGAAATCGGCAAACATGGAGGCTGAGTACGACAATCTGGCAACGTTGAAGAGGCAGAACGCAGCAGGAGAGGCAGATGGAGAAGTCTACGCTCATCCACGATTGTAAGTACTTCTATGACTTGTCTGAATGTAATATGGTGACGATCTCCCTCCCCATAACATTATCTAGACGTTTGTGTGGGTGTGATGAGGAGGAATAGCGGGAAATAGGCATAAAACCGTGATTAGTGAGGAGACGGCCGGCGGGGTTTTGACAGGTGGTGATCAGCTGATGCCCGCACGTGGACCCTCGAGGCACCGAGTCCAAGGGGCGTATTTTAAAACATTTTGTCGCCCAAGTTCACATATTTGACATGGCTTTCGTAGGAGCTGTAGGCCTTTCCAGAGGTAGTTTTATGACCCTGGTGGTAGTTTGACCCTTCTGTACCATGAACCTTAAAAAACACTCTTGAAAACCCGGTTGACCCCCTAGCTCTTTGACCTTTAGAAATAGTTGATGTGAGAAGCGATGGTGCCTTAAAGTACGGCCCCAAGGGTGTCCAAAATCGTGCAATTCACAACATCTATCACCAGAAAACTATTAGTGCCTACCGCCCACACGGCCACTAGGACCTGCCTGGGCTGGTGGACTGCTGTGCTTAGTGAGTATCCTGCATTTGCCTCTAGATTGTAGTCCATATGTACAGTCCCTTATGTCTGCTCCCTTAACTAAATCAAGGCCTTTATTTTTTTAGCACTTGTCCCCCACCATTGTATCTTTTTAGTTTCCTGGTGCTACTTCCACATGTATCCTTAGTTGTATAATCACACTCTGTACTGCCTGGGGGTTGGGATGGCATGCTCCTCCCTTCTCCTTTGTTGTTTTACTTGCAACAATAAACTATCAATCAATCAATCTTAAGGCTCTAGTACTAGGCTACCTATTGTAACGTGTTGGTGTTGGGTGACAAGTGATCTTAATTTGTTCTCTGAATGAGTCTATTGTATCTAGCACTACCAAAATCTGGGTAATACCCACCTAGAATTACTAGATGGGGTTGGCCTGGCACGCATCCCGAACCCCCAAGACAAGCTTTTTTGGGAACTGTGGGAGAATGGGCAACAAAAAATAAAAATTTTTTTCCTTAGGTGAGTAAAGTGACGTGCCCCCAGGTGTATGCTCCCCATTTGTATGTTAGTCTGGCACTACTAAAGCCTTAACTGATGGCAGATGAGCTGTAAGGACCATGAAGTGCTGGTTGGGGAGTGTGGTGTGAGAGCAGCTATAGTGACAACCTTGCCCAGGAGCCAGTACAGCTTGCAGGATTCTTTAGGTTAGAGGGTTTGCTCGGAAGGCAGTTTTTGCTTGAAGCTCTAAAGTAAAAGGTTGGGGTGAATTTCCAATGTTTTGTGTTGTAATATTCACAGAGCTTGCAGGATACTTTAGGTAAGAGGGTTTACTCAGAAAGCAGTTTTTGCTTGAAATTCTAAAGTATGAGGTTGGGATAAATTTCAAGCTTTTTGTGTCGTAATATTCACGTCTATTGCATGTGCCTGCATATACCATACTGAAAACATTACCCTTTAAAATATCGGAATTTTACCATACAGTCCTTTTTTTCAGCACCTCCGAGGGGCAGCCATGGCTAAAGTGTTGCCAATTTTTCCTGTGCATCCCTCCTCCTCACATTTAAAGATGCACCAGGTCACACAGGGATATAAGAAGACTACAAGAGGCCAGACAACCTACACATGGCAGATCCTGAGGTTGGTAAGGTAAAGGTAAAATTGGGGACGCACAGTATAGCTGCTTGTGGCCTTGGTGCTCATCTCCATCACATTAGCCCTTGAGTCTGTGGTGGGTTAGAATGCATTACCCTGGGACACAGGGCCAGTTACCAGGTTACCACAGAGGAGAGTACCTTCTCCATTCCTTCTCAGATAACCATTTATTAACCAGCCCAAAAAGAATAATGAACAGCTAGGTGGGCAGGGTGCTGACTCCCCAGGCCAGGATTTGAACTCAGGCCCTTCCCATCCATAAATACATCTAACTTCCATTTAAAGCTCTTACTTTCAAATATGCGTGTTATGCACCTGTACAGATGCCCAGCGCATCATAAATCCAGATCCAGACCCAGACGTGTTTTTAATTGTGCACCACACTACAAAGGTTCACTTATGTACAGAGTTGAAAGGCCAGAAAAGTGGAAATGAGTACTGAGATTCAGTGGTGCTACCTGTTGTTTGTCCTCAACTTTACCTCTTGTGTTCCTGAGGGCATGATTCTGTAGACCATTTAGATTGTAAAGGAAGGGGAAGGAACAAGAGAAGGGAATTTAACTCAAGAAAAGGAAACCATTTAGATAATAGAGGAAGGAGAAGGAACAAGAGAAGGGAATTTAACTCAAGAAAAAGAGACCATTTAGATTGTAGAGGAAGGAGAAGGAATGAGAGAAGGGAATCAAACTAAAAAGAACATTACTCACCCACTTACCTACTTGTATAACCTTAGACCCTAACTTGTGTTCCTGAAGTTTTATTGCTTCATTGTGAATTGATTTGGTTTGCTGCTTCAAGATCTACCGTATGTCTTATTGTCAAGCTTTATTGTGTCAGTGATGCTGAGCATCATCTACTGGAGAAGTGATTCACATGTAGGAATAACTTACATGTCTTTTTCATCAACTGGTGGCTCTTCATGGTGCTCAGTCTCTTGCAGGCCTCTGTTCCAAAGATCATTTTGCATAACCTTGTTCAAGTTATCTTTGAGCTACTCATTATTATAATTAAGATCCTCATCTCTCCTTTACCCCATTATTTGCATCCATCCTCTCCA
The DNA here is from genome assembly GCF_024679095.1 of Eriocheir sinensis. Taxonomy (NCBI): domain Eukaryota; kingdom Metazoa; phylum Arthropoda; class Malacostraca; order Decapoda; family Varunidae; genus Eriocheir; species Eriocheir sinensis. The sequence goes on from NC_066563.1 coordinate 4,145,671, forward strand.
TGTTCATTTTTATTGATTTATCAAAGACTTTAAATTCCCATGAACAGAAATGCCTTTTTGCAGCTCTGGTTTGGGCTAAGCTGGAACTCACCACCATGACCTCAGAGGAGCAACTACCTGCATGATAACCATGAAGCTTCCTGCATCTCATGAGCTGGCTGGGTGAGGGTGTGGCAAGAATCACTCAAGCAGAGGAAAACGGAACAGGGAAGTGACTGGTCGGGGCAGCCGGGAGTTTGCAAAAGGAAGGGTTGGTGAATCCCATGAGAATTGTTGTCAGCAGGTCATTGTATCTGTCAGAGTGGGTAACATGGGGTCCAGTCATACTTATTTTTGGCACATTGGTGTTCTGCAGGGTTTCCATACAGGATTACTTTGAAGGTTTGATGACCCTTGAACGTACAGTGATGCCAGGGGCTGTGAGCTTGCCAGGAGTGTGTGGGCTTGCTGATGACAACACATGGAGGCTCTACAGGCTGTGGAAGAGTTGTCAACAGGAAGGCCACAAGACTCCTGTTAAATAGGTTGACACTGATTTCAGGCTTGCTAACATTCCTGGCAGGTTTGTTTCAAGTTTGTTAAGCTTGATAATCAAAGGAATAAAGTACAAAAACTGTAAAACATCTCCATACCTGAAATGTGTAGGCTGGACTTCATGAATACCCTTGTAACATGAATTTATAACCTGATGATAACAGTACTGGAGGTGAAAGGAGTCATTCTGTGCGGAGTTCAGTTTATTCCCCGATAATTTTGGCTTCGTGTTTTCAAGGGGACTGAGGGAGCTTCAGAGCCGTCACGTCTTATGAGCCCAGTCACAGGCAGCTCGGTTCGCTGAATAGAATGAACTGCTGTGAGGGTAATCAATTTGGGTCAGATGCTTGGATGTTATTGATTGACTGTGGCATCTTCCCTTTCCTTGGTTTATGTTTCTTTGTTATCATGTGTTATTTACCTAACGTCCTCCCGTCTTCCCTTCCCTTCCTCGCCCATTCCTTCGTCCATTTTCTAACATCCTCCCTTCTTTCCTTCCCTTACTCTCCTGCACCCATTCTCCTTCTTTGCCCATTCCTTCATCCCTTACCCAATATCCTCCCTTACTCCCCTGCACCCACACTCCTTCATCCCTTACCTAACGTCCTCCCTTTCCTGTCCCCCCCTCCACTCCTTTAGACTCACAGTCCCTGCAGCCTCGGCCCACACAATATCTCTTGTCCTTTTGTTGATGGTATGGTTTGCATATTTAGGGTATACAATGCTTCTCTGGCTTTCCTGTCAAGCTGAAAAGTGACCTCAGCAAGAAAGAAAGGCCACAGAAGCATTGTGTATCGTCATGTGAAAGAGATCATCAACAAAAGGACGGGAGATCTGGTGGTGGCTGAGACTGGAGTGAGTGCTGCCTAATTTTTCTTGTAAGTAGAGCTGTACAAACCAATAAAAAGGCAGATGTCATGGCCAATCAGTAGCATCCAGACCATTGACCACATGTGAATACCCTCTTGTCAATTCAGCGAGCTCAGCCACCACTGTGACTGGGCTTGTAAGACGTGACGGGACTTGAGCTTCCTTGGTTATTCTAAGAAGTATTGGCAAAACTAGTTGGGAGTTAACTGAACCTGGCACACCAACATCTTTTTTCACCTTAAACAATAGCTTTCTCAAGACTCACTCAGCCTTCCTATTGCAAAATCCTTGATGCTTGGATACTTCATCATGTGAGTTTTCTAGTATAAGTAAACTATACTCAATAGGAGGCTAAGAGAACAATAATGCTTGATTTATATTTATTCAATTACATCTCTAAATTCCCTGGGCTAAGTTGGAAGTCTGTAGCTAGTAGTAATTTCTTGTAATCTTCAGTGCAGGAGTTCCCAGGGGCTGCTAGGTGATAGGCTCTTGGTGGTGGGTACTCTTCCCCTGGCAGTCATCCTGTAGCATCCTTCCTCAGCTGGTTCATGGTTCATATGCTCCTTGCAGCAGTTTTCTACCCCTGGCAGTTGTCCTGTAGTGTCCCTTCTCATATAAAACCTTAAATTAGAGGTGGAAATATAGATGAATGGTAGTGGCGGGAGGGAGAATATTTGCAGGAGGACGGACGGGGGGGGGGGGGGGGACACACACACACACACACACACACACACACACACACACACACACACACACGCACACACACACACACACACACACACACACACACACACACACACACACACACACACACACACACACACACACACACACACACACACACACACACACACACACACACACACACACACACACACACACACACACACACACACACACACACACACACACACACACGCGCCCACACACACACACACACAGATACCCTACTCTATCATATCCACTCATCCCTCATACACATGGCACACGTTTCTCCCTCCTAAATATCCCAGTGTTCACATTCAGAAAACTAATCCTCTTCTAACTGAATCTACCACTTTGTTCTTTATTAGCACCTACAATCTGCCTGCCTACCCTGTTCTGCACTACCTCAAGGTTTTCAAGCTCTTAACTGTTCATGTCATGCATTTTAATCCATATGTGAGGCCTGGTATTGCCTTGTCCTTCCTTCCATGTCCCTCTCGCCCTTTTGTATCCGTTTGCTCTGCACCTCACCACACTCCCTGGTCTTCCTACCCACTGGTTTGCCCTTGAAATTGTCCTGCTTCGTTCTATCTGTCCCACTCTTGTCTACTATGATTCCTAGATATTTGTATGAACTGTTGTATTTTACTTATTAAATAAAAATAAACAACAAGACAGACTTTTGATTACTGAACCTCTTTTGTTGATGATTCCTCCTCCTGGATGACAACCTTTCACATATGGATGTATCTTGGTATTGGAGATAATGCTGGTGCTTGTGGGTGGTGAGTTTTGATGGTTGCTAAGATGCTCAGCAGTGTCTTGCCCTGTAAAATGGTGAGCAGTCAATATACAAACAAATATATGCATTTGGTTAACTGTGGCCAGGCTCCCCGCAAGGTTTCTTCACTGTTAATTTATATCTATACAGTCTGTCTATTCTATTCACTGTCCATTTCCATCTATCTGTTCAATTGTTGGGGGAGCAGGAAAAAATATCTGGTAGGAGAACCTTCCCAAAAGATTATATTTCTGCTACTGGTGACAGGTAAAGTATGCAAGTTCAGATATCAATTTCAGTGCCACAGCATTAGAAGAGGAGGATGATTACTTAAATGTCATGAAAGAAAGGATGAAGGGTTAACTGACACTGAAAAAGTGGAACAGATGGCGAATGTGATGTACAGTTGGCCTTTGTGTCGAACTGACATCGCTGAGAGCGAAAAAAACTGGCAGTGAACAACAGGTAGAACCATGGCGGGACACAGCCTGGCGACACTATACAGATGTTAAATGTTTATCTGTGTTTTTTGTACTTTCTATGTGACTTTGGCGTTTTTTTGTACTTGATTGGCGTGTTGAATTGAGAATTTGGCGTTTAAGAACCTAGGCACCTAGGCACACATTTGGCTAGGCTTTTTGTTAAACTTGGGAGCATTTTTTGGGGGGAGCATTTATGAGGCATTAGTTAGTGACCCATGTTTTTGTGGATATATGACTGACAAAACACAAGACGAATCGACTCGATCAGTCTCCTTTTCGGCCTTTGGAAATAGCTGATGTTAGAGGCAAAAGCGTTTGAGGATACTGAGTCGATCCATACGGCACCGAGGCATCACTACGGTCAACAAATTACCTTCCCAACAAAAATAACTCCAAATACCTATCCCAAACCTGTCCAACTTAATCGGAAGTACAATATAAAATAAATAATCAATAACCTGAACACCGGCAGCCTTTTTCACTCACATAACTCACGAATGGCGAATCGCCTAGCTCGGTTCTTCCAGGTTGCTGCTCCACTCCCCCCTCCCTCTCCTCTCCCTGGGCTGCCGATCATCAGTATGTTTTTTTACTCACTGTGGTTCTCGTGGTAGAATTTTGATATCTGGTGTGGGGAATTTACAGCAGGCCTCAGGTGTGACCACACAACGACCAGAGAGAGATAGTTGACAAATAATCACTTTCTTCCTTGTTAGATCGTTCAAGTTCCTACGTTTTTACTTCATTGTGGATCTCGTGGGTAAGAATTTTGATATCTCAGTGTTTTTAGCATTCTGATGCCTAAGTTTCCCCAACCCAGCCTCATTGAATTGTAAAAACGTAAACACACTATTCAACAATCACGGTACAAATCGGTATTACTCGTCAACTTTGCCAACATGACTAACTAATACTGAGGTAGTTTGATCATTAGGAAGTTAGTTAGATTAGGGAACCCGCGGAATTTATGGGTGAATCCTGTTGGTGAGTGAGAGGTACAATGCCTTATTCACTCACACACTCACACATTCACATACTTACACACTGCCACAAACTCACTTTCACACACTCAGTACTCAAAAAACTCATTCACTCACCCACAAACACATCCTCACTCGCACTCACCCACTCTTACTCATCCACTCTCTCCCTAACTCCCTCACTCACTCACCCACTCACACTAAGCTACACATAACCAGTAGATGGGCGAGTCACCCCTGTACGATTAGGTGAAAACGCGCAAGAAAACGAGGCGTAAGACAACTCACGAGTCACACACACTGGCTGGATGAATGTAGATATGTAGACGGGACTATTAGAGATTAGCTCGGGCCCTGTAAACTACAAATAAATAAATACACACACACACACACACACACACACACACTAAAAATATGTATACGAGGCCCTCCAGATAACTTACCTTGGTATATGTGGTGCCGGTAACGCCCAGGTAACACCCAGTCACCAACTGCTAGTCTTGAGTAAGTGATCCACTCTGCTGCAACATATCCCTCCTCTCCCTGACCTGCTGAACAACTGGCACCAGAAATAGGGTATAAAAGGAACCTCTGGCAACTTAGCAGGCTTGAGTTGACCACAGCGCCGTCAGAGGGAGATAGTTAACAAAATTATGACTTTCCACCTTGTTAGATCATCCAAGTTGCTATGTTTTTACTTCACTGTGGTTCTCGTGGGTAAGAATTTTGATATCACGGTGGGGGTACAACGGGCAGGCCTCAGGTGACCGCAGCGACGCCAGAGAGAGAGATAGTTGAAAAATAATAACTTTCTTCCTTGTTAGATCGTTCAAGTTCCTGCGTTTTTACTACATTGTGGTTCTCGTGGGTAAGAATTTTGATATCACGGTGTTTTTAGCATTCTGATGTATAAAGGGGCTATTACACTGAGCAAATTTTCCGTGGATCTTCAGTCAAACCACGATTTCCGCTGGCGTGGTTCTCATATTTCCGTGGTTTTCTGACGTGTCCACGATCTTCCAAAGCTATGGTAGATTTCACCGAAGGACAACGGTATTACTCACCATCATCATCAGCAGCAATAACAAGAAACAAATGAGAACCACGCTAGCGGAAATTGTGGTTTGACTGAAGATCCACGGAACATTTGCCCAGTGTAATAGCCCCTTAAGTTTCCCCAACCCAGCCTCATTGAACTGTTAACTTGGCAATGAGACAACGATCGTCGGTCTTCCCAGCACGACTGCCAATTTAACTTCATTGTTCCTCATATTGTATTATGCGTTTCATAAAGAAATACAGATAATTAGAATGTGCACTATAGTTTCCCTGCACATAAACCCTTAGTTCAAATTCCACAAAACTTGAAGCACCTTAGAATTGGAAGCAAACACGATCCGAAGCAGAGAGTGAGCAGTTCTCATCTCTCATGGGGAAAAAAAAATAGTGTCTGTTTACCTGATCTACATCACTACTGCCACTGACAATGTACCGATGGGAAAGAGAGGCGAATGCTATTTGTTGCAATGAAAAAAAGGTGCCTCTGTCTACATAATCTACAACACTCCTGCCACTGACAATATACTGATGGAAAACAAAAGGAGAATGCATTTTCTTGTAAAACATATTTATTTTGACGGACATAACATGACATGTACACGTATATACACAGAGGAAAGTTGTTCGGGCGTGTGAAGGATCTGTTGCGTTCATTCTCCCGCCGAGGACGCCAGGCCGAGGGGAGCCCGACGCCCTGAACCCCGACGCCTGCACGCCCACACGCCTCTGTCCCCCACGCCCACACGCCCACCCCACGCCCCTTCTCCGCTGCAGGGTTGCCAGATATGGAAACTACCTCATTACACAATTCCCAAGTTCTCATTATCATTTTTTACGAGAACGTATTTACTTATCTAATATTATGACATTCGTGCACTTGAAATACATAACCTTCCTTGAGAATTAGCACACAATGTTTACTTTTTGGCTGTGCAGGCTAAGGTAATCGAGCAGAGCAGCCGATGCAGATTGAAATACGAAACCTCACTAACTGACTCCTTTTCAAGTTCCCAAACAGATTTCTCTTTTCCCAAGTCAACCCAGCTCGGCACGGTAATGAAAAGTGGCAGATGCAACCCTAGACTTCAGCGGGTGACGGACCTAATTAGGGGGTGGGGGGGTTAGGGGTAGCCAGCGGGGTGTGGTCCACAGGGGGGGGGGGAGGAGGGGGTTTCACAGCCAAAAATTTTCTTTCAAACAATAAATGCTCGCTGTCACATAATAAACATCCACCTGACCCGAATGCTGTTGCTGGCTAATGGAGATGTTTGAAGTTATGACACACAATAGCAATGATAATCTCTGAACTTAAGTAGTATTAATATATATATCTTCTTCACGACCGTAATGTATTTTAATAATATGATTTGCGCGAGAGAACCAAAGAACGGGTAGACGGAAGCCAGGTAGCGTGTACATTTCCCTTCTATGTACGGGGATGTGGCGCCCATTCTTGAACAGGTCAGGTTAGGTTAAGTTAGGTATAGTTGGAGTCAATTTAGGTAATTTTGAGTGGAAATCACAATGAGAGTTGTTGTTGTTGTATTTTCGCCAGCGCGACGGCTGGCTGGGCTATGGAAGAGCCCTACAGAGGTGGTTGTCTGAAGGGGGCTATAATGAGCCAGTCAGAAGGGGGGGAAGGTGCCGACAGACCGACTCAATCGGCTAACGTCAGTCGAGCCGACCAAGTCGGTCTGTCGACGAAGACTGGCGTTCTCCTGTGACAGTATTTTCCAGGACACCCCGTGGTTAGTTTCGGAGCTACAGCCACCCTTGAACAGGGGAGGTTACGTTAGATTAAGTAGAAGTTACGTATGTTAATTTTGAGTGGGAATCACAATGAGAGTATTATCCAGAACACCCCGTGGTTAGTTTCGAAGCTACAGCTCAGCGTCTTGACTCAGGGAACACATACCCGTAGAGAGATTGGGAATATGCGGCCGGCAACCATCACCCAAGAAGGAAAACAAGACGAAAAAAGCTAAATTCGTTGGCCCATAGCATCAGAGAAACAATAGAATACAACCACGAAAGTCACCGATGAGACTGACCTGACTGCAATGACATAATAAGCGATTAGTGACACATCAAACAGCTTTATTATGGTTATGTATGTACTCTTTGTTGTTTTTATTGTATTTTTTAATCATCGCTTTAATAACTGACGACTTCCAAAAGTAAATGTTGGTTGGCTATACGACAGACAAAGCGTAAGCGTAAGATGAGGTTTTGTACATCGCTGGACGCCGGAAGCAACGACTCGTAAGCTCGTATTCTTAAACGTCTCAGTTCGCCTGTTTGAAAAGCCTCTCGTATACAGAAGTCGCTGGGCCTTTCATGGACTGTTTTGTGATGCCAGGGATAGTTTGACACGACCTCTGCATCTTGAACTAAAAAATCACCCATGAAAAACCGGTTACTCTTCTCTGTGGGCTTGGGAAATAGTCTTAATTAATGGGAGCCGAAAAAAGCCTCTCGTATAGAAGTTGCTGGGCTTTTCATGGACTGTTTTGTGGTGCCAGGGATATCTTGACACGACCTCTGCATCTTGACCTGAAAAACCACCCATGAAAACCAGGTTACTCTTCTCTGTGGCCTTGAGAAGCAGTCGTAATGGTAGCCCGAGACGTTTAAGAATATGAACCTTAGCGCGAAGGACAGCGAGAGACGCGACTGTCGGAGGTCCCTCAAGTCGCTTCGCTTCCTCCTCACGAGATTTCAAGTCGCCGCGATCCGACTGACATACGTTTAAGAGACTGTATCGTACATTATAGATCCGAAACCGCCTAAAAATATATATATGTCTTTCCGGAGGGGTTGGGGAGGATGGAGGATGGGCTGTATGGGTGTGTGAGGGATATGGGGATGAGGAACGAAGGGTAAGGTGTGAGGGAAGGGGCTGAGGGTCGGGTGGTCGGGTGGGGGTGAGTTTGGTTCTTGTGCCTTGCGTGTTACAACATAGCGAGTGTTGCTTGGCTTGGCGAGGACGAAGCGGCGGCGACCCAAGCCAGCAGAAGAGGAAGGTTGTTTGCCCGTGACTCAAAGACGAAGAGCTGCGGGCGCCATCTTCTCAAGCATTTCGAGAACTACACATCCACATTTGATAAGGCTTTCGTAGATGTTGTTGTGTTAGTATTTCCATGGGTAGTGTTACGAGCCTAGTGATTGTATGAAAAGGCTTTTGTAGAGGTTGTTGTTGTGTTAGTATTTCCATGGGTAGTGTTATGAGCCTAGTGATAGTATGAAAAGGCTTTCGTAGAGGTTGTTGTGTTAGTATTTCCATGGGTAGTGTTATGAGCCTAGTAATAGTTTGACGAGGCTTCTGCACCAGGAACGTGAAAAAAAACAAAAAAAAAACCACTCATGAGAACCTGTCTGATCTCCGTTGTGACCTTTGAAAATGTTTGCTGCGACAGCCGGTAGCGTGTGAGAATACGGGACTAAGGGCCAGTTTTACAGTTCCCCATGATGGGTTAGTAAGCTCCCAAACCAATACCAGAGCCTTCGAAATTTCCTTGTATAGCGTCTAGTGTTTGTATTTAAGTTCACAAATTTGATGAAACTATACAGGAAAAGTCTTGTGTATTTAGCGTAGCATCGAAGACCTCACCATTTTCGATTGTATGGGAATCTCTAGTTTGGTTAGGGCTGTTACGAAGACACTGTGTTGGACTGTGAAATCGGCTCTAAGAATGTCTCCCCCTCCTCCCTCTCTCTCTCCCCCTCCTCCCTCTCTCTCTCCCCCCTCTCTCTCTCGATGGGATGGGAGGAAAAATGTGACGAAGCTGATTACTCCATGGCACTCTTGATAATGAGATATTTGATATATATTGAGAGAGAGAGAGAGAGAGAGAGAGAGAGAGAGAGAGAGAGAGAGAGAGAGAGAGAGAGAGAGAGAGAGAGAGAGAGAGAGAGAGAGAGAGAGAGAGGCAGAAACAGACAAACAGACAGACAGATAGACAGATCGAGAGAGAGAATGATTCGAGTCCTCTTGAGTAGTTTTCACGTTCATGGTGCAGAAGCCTCGTCAAACTATCATCACTAGGCTCATAAAACTACCCATGGAAATACTCACACAACCTCTATCGTGGGACCTTTATCGGTTTGAATCGGTTTGGTGACCCCCCTAGCTCTTTCTCTTGATTCTTTAGTGTTCCTAGTTTCCATTCTTTTATTTCTCTTTCCTTCATTTTTTTTCAGGTTTTAGTTTTTTCCAGTCAACCCTCGCTCGCTCCAGCTCGTCGTGTTATGCTTTGGTGACCCCCTAGCTATTTCTCTTGATTCTTTAGTGTTCCTAGTTTCCATTCTTTTATTTCTCTTTCCTCCATTTTTTTTTTCAGGTTTTAGTTTTTTCCAGTCAACCCTCGCTCGCTCCAGCTCGTCGTGTTATGCTTTGGTGACCCCCTAGCTCTTTCTCTTGATTCTTTAGTGTTCCTAGTTTCCATTCTTTTATTTCTCTTTCCTTCATTTTTTTTCAGGTTTTAGTTTTTTCCAGTCAACCCTCGCTCGCTCCAGCTCGTCGTGTTATGCCTCAGCTGCTACTTCGAGGTCTGAGATGGTCACACGACGAGCAAACAACCTTCCTCTTGCTACTGGCTTCGGCGACAACACTGACGGCGCGAACACGGCGTACACACACACACACACACACACACACACTCCCTCTCTCACTTATACAGTGCTAGTACGTACGACACAGGAGCGTACGGCGGCTTTCTCGTGTGTGTGTCCGTGAGTGGTGCGGTTGATATGCTCTTTCTTCTTTAGCGTACACACACACACACACACACTTCCTCTCACTCACACGGTGCAATTTTTTTTATAGTACGTACGGCGCAAGGAAGTCCGGCGCAAAAAACGTACGGTGGCCTTCTCGTGTGTGTGTCCGTGAGTGGCGCGGCTGATAGGCACACTTCGTTAGCCTAGACTTCAATTACGAGACGACCGAGTGACGAAACCGTGATATGTTTTCTCTATTTCTCTCTCTCTGTCTCTCTTTCTTGGTCGACATATATTGTTCAGAAGAGAGAATAACTGATATGTTTGATCTCTATCTCTCTGTCTCTTTATCTCTCGTTACAAGCTACAGTCCAGAAGAGGAAGAAACAGATGTACTTGCTCTCTTTCTCTCTCTGTCTCTCTTTCTTGGTCGACATATATTGTTCAGAAGAGAGAATAACTGATATGTTTGATCTCTATCTCTCTCTGTCTCTGTCTCTTTATCTCTCGTTACAAGCTACAGTCCAGAAGAGAAAGAAACATATGTACTTGCTCTCTTTCTCTCTCTGTTTATTTCTTCAATTCTAGACACAGATTACAGCCCTAAAAAGAAAGAAACACATATGCTTACTCCCTTCCTCTCTCTGTCCCTTACTTTCTCTCCCTCTTTCTCTATCTCCCGCCACACACAGCTTGGAAGAGACAGACAGACAGGCAGACAGACACGTGCAGTACCTCGCTTACACACACACCTTGACATGAACACGACACCGACACATTAATGACGCGAATTAACGAACGTATTGATTAACGAACGTACCAACCGACCGCCGCCAGTATTACGTTCGTTCACCTGAGCCTCTACACTTACTGAGCTTCGTTTTGACACATAGGTGAGGTTAGGTTATAGTAGTCATATTCTTAAGCCTTTAGTCGCCCAAGCATTCTATAACAAGGCTTTCATAGGGGTTGTCGGGGGCCTTTCCACAGGTAGCTTTATGACCCTGGTGGTGGTAGTTTGACAACGTAAAGAAACGCTCATGGGGACGCGTTTAACCTTTCTTTTCTTCAGCCTCTAGAAATGATTGATGTAAGAGAAGATTAAGTTTCTGCCTATGGCGCTGGTTGGCTTTCTTGGAAGGGCCTGATGGTGTGCCCCAGCCCGTTGTGGCGCAGACAAGTGTTTATAGCGGCACCATCTTGCTTGACTCATGCTGCCCCCGGAGCTCATTACTGATCCTCTCTTTAGAAGTTTAGAGCGGGAATCGGAGTCCGGGTTGATAGGTGGTCTTATGGACAGCATGTGGGTAGTCTTGGGCCACTCGGCGGTGAATGAAAAATCCCAGCTTGTGGCGGCATCGGGACGCGAACCCGGGTGCTCCTGGACGCGGCGCCGGCACGCTAACCACTCAGCCACCGCCTCCTCCCCTAGAATACCGGTTATAGTTTTGCCATTATTGTGCTTCTTTATCGCGGGTGACCTCCGAGTACAGTCTCCGAAGACGTACGGTTTTTTGTTTACATCGGTGCGGACTTGCGCGGGCGACACCAAGCGGCCCTATGTAACCCCCAGTCTCTTGGCCTCCACTTATGCCTCCAGCTTCCTCCGTCAGTGCGTGAGGAGCCTGTGCTTGGTGCGTGCTGGGCATAGGTGTGGAGGCCTGCTGGGGTGTCAAATGCTTAGGTAATGACCATAAACACACACACACACACATGCACATTAACCCCCATGCATACACACCGTCAGTCTATTCCTGTTTCCCTTCCCTTACTTTCCTCCCTCTTTCTTTTCTTGAGATTATATTATATTATATTATATTCATTCACTCATTATTTTCCTCCATTTGTTCATAGTTTACTTCTCTTCCTCCCTCAATCCTTCATTCACTCTTTCGTTTCCTTTTTGATTTCTTCTTTCACTCCCTTTCCTTCTGTAATTCATCTTTTACTCTCTTTCTGCCTTCCTCCGACATTCATTCACTCTTTTCGTCCTTTTCTTTATCTTTCACTACCTTTCTTCTTCCTTCCGTACTTAACACTATCTTTATTTAGCTCATCTATTCCTTTCTTCCTCTCTCCAACCTTTATTCTTTCCTTTCCTTCCTAAGTTCATCTTTTTACTTCATTTCTTCCTCTCGTAATCCTTCCTTCGCTCTTTCTTTTCCTTCTTTAATTCATCTTCCACTCCCTTCCTTCCTTCCTTCCTCTCTTCGTCCCTCGCCAAAGCACGCCATCATACAAGAAGTCACTCCACAACACAACAAACCTCTCCACTCACTCCCCGCATCCTCTCCACACACCACTCACTCCACGCACACGCACGTAACTTCACTCCACTCCCCTCCGCTACTAATTCTTCGGCAGAGGAGGAGGAGGAGGAGAGGAGGAGGAGACGGTATCGCTATCAAAAACCCTCAAAAACCTATCCTGAGGTACTCCAAATGCCAGGATCACGAGGCTATGCAGGAGGCACCATGTCGCGCAGCCCTTGGTCTCCTGTACCACGCGAAGTCGGCCAAACCCTCGACTATTCTCAAGGCTAAACCAACGCCGGGGTCGCTTAGAAGTCGCCCAGCCAGCACCGAAGCCACGCCCGCCGCCCACGCCCGCCCCCAGCCGCCCGTAGGTCCTAGAAGCGTGGAAGGGGCGGCGTTGAACTGCTGCGGGTTGGGTAAAGTGTCGATGAGCTCCGCCATGACGAAGAGGGAGAGGCGAACGTGGTGGTGGATTTTGGAGTCCCTCTTGTTGATCATCTCCACCAGTTCGTTGACGGGATGCTCGCAGCGGTTCTGTAGGAAGAGGAAGACCGTGAGGAGGAGGAGGAGGAAGAAGGAGGAGGAAGAGGAAGAGGAGAGAGGGAGGAAGAGAAAAGGATAAAGGGGTCGAGAATGAAGAGAAAAAGGGAAAGGAAAAGAGAAAGATGAGGATGAAGAAGAAGTGGAGGAGGAGATAAATTGAAGAGAGAATAGGAATGAAAAGAGAAGGAATAGGAAGAGAAGAGGGGAGGAAAGGGCATAGTAGTAGTAGTGTACTATAGTCTGTTCAAAGTCAGTGTTCCTCAGGCGCCTAGGCAGCATTTGTAACGACGCACCTGATTGGCTGGGCTCCCCCCTCGGTTCTCGCCCCGATTGGCTTTTTTCCTCTCCGCCTCTCGTGGAGGCGACAGTCACTCAGACAAGTCAGACATGCTCTTGGTGGTAAATATTTCTTATATTATTTGCCTCGGCTCACATTGTACAAGATAGGCTAGGCAATTATACTTAACACCGTTATACGAAGCAGTGACTGCAGACCATAAATATGCTTGTCACAACTCATTAAAACAAAAAGTAAACAAATCAGGACGAGTATAAGTGAAGGAACGGGTCTGAAACGTTTGTAACACTTTCACATGTTACTGATATTTGCAGCAAATATTGAGTCAGTGCTGATACAAACCATTGCATGCTATAAAGAATCAAGAGCGTCATTACAAACGCTGCCTGGGGCCAGAGGAACACCTACTTTGAACACTTTTTTTAATGGCTCCGTGCAAGAGCAATGATGAAATGGGAAGAAGAGAAAAAAAGATGAAAAGAAGGGAGAGAGGGAGGAAAGAAGCAAGTTCCCGCTTTCGTCATCGGCCGCCATCAACACAGCCGTCTCCCCCTCAACATAACCCTCGCTTCTCTTCACCATCTCACATTGTCCTTAGCACAACATTTCTCTCTCGATGCACCATCAGCTGTATTTTCTTTTTGTTTGGGTTAAACTGTTGGTTTGGACGCAACCATCGGTGTGGCGAGAGCCCGTCCTGGTCCGGACCTGGCGGCCCCAAGGAGAGCACCGCCTCCCTTCTGCACTTGGGGAACCCCCACCCCACGAGGCCGTGTTGCTCCTGGCCACCGAGCCACTCCTCCGCCACCACGACCACGGCGGCCCTCACCACGCCCTGGCCGTCCACGCCAGCAGCAGCAGGAGGGACTACGCCACCACCCTCCACCGCGGACTGCACGACCCACCGCGGCGATGTGTGTGTGTTCGTCCTGTCTTCATCGTTGTCGTTGTCAGACTCGCGGCTCCTCCCACCGCCATAGTCACCTGTATGTTCGTCCTGTCTTCATCGTTGTCGTTGTCAGACTCGCGGCTCCTCCCACCGCCATAGTCACCTGTATGTTCGTCCTGTCTTCATCGTTGTCTTTGTCAGACTCGCGGCTCCTCCCACCGCCATAGTCACCTGTATGTTCGTCCTGTCTTCATCGTTGTCTTTGTCAGACTCGCGGCTCCTCCCACCGCCATAGTCACCTGTATGTTCGTCCTGTCTTCATCGTTGTCTTTGTCAGACTCGCGGCTCCTCCCACCGCCATAGTCACCTGTATGTTCGTCCTGTCTTCATCGTTGTCTTTGTCCCGACTCGCGAGTCAACTGTATGTATGTCATCGTGTGAATATGGGGCCGCTGCCCCCGCCGCCCCTGCCGACGGCCTCCCCCTTGGCAAGGACGGTGTATCATCATCATCATCATGTGAATATGGGGCCGCTGCCCCCGCCGCCCCTGCCGACGGCCTCCCCCTTGGCAAGGACGGTGTATCATCATCATCATCATGAGAATATGGGGCCGCTGCCCCCGCCGCCCCTGCCGACGGCCTCCCCCTTGGCAAGGACGGTGTATCATCATCATCATCGTGTGAATATGGGGCCGCTGCCCCCGCCGCCCCTGCCGACGGCCTCCCCCTTTGCAAGGACGGTGTATCATCATCATCATCATGTGAATATAAATATTGCCCCGCCGCCCCTGCCGACGGCCTCCCCCTTGGCAAGGACGGTGTATCATCATCATCATCATGTGAATATGGGGCCGCTGCCCCCGCCGCCCCTGCCGACGGCCTCCCCCTTGGCAAGGACGGTGTATCATCATCATCATCATGTGAATATGGGGCCGCTGCCCCCGCCGCCCCTGCCGACGGCCTCCCCCTTGGCAAGGACGGTGTATCATCATCATCATCATGTGAATATGGGGCCGCTGTTCGCCGCCCCTGCCGACGGCCTCCCCCTTGGCTAGGACGGTGTATCATCATCTTCATCGTGTGAATATGGGGCCGCTGCCGCCCCTGCCGAAGGCCTCCCCCTTGGCAAGGACGGTGTATCATCATCATCATCATGTGAATATGGGGCCTGCCCTGCCGCCCCTGCCGACGGCCTCCCCCGTGGCAAGGACGGTGTATCATCATCATCAGCGTGAGAATATGGGGCCGCTGCCCCCGCCGCCCCTGCCGACGGCCTCCCCCTTGGCAAGGACGGTGCATCATCATCATCATCATGTGAATATGGGGCCGCTGCCCCCGCCGCCCCTGCCGACGGCCTCCCCCTTGGCAAGGACGGTGTATCATCATCATCATCATCATCATATCATCATCATGTGAATATGGGGCCGCTGCCCCCGCCGCCCCTGCCGACGCCCTCCCCCTCTGCAGCGGCGGCGCCCTCGTCATCATCTGAGCCTGTCCATGGGTGTGGGGGTCCTCCTCCCCTTCCCCCAGACCCAGGCGAGGCTCTCTCTTCCTCCGGTTACACTTTTCTCTTACTATACTAAACAGCCCTTAGCCCATTTTAATCTTCCCATAACTCTTGGTTTTCAATTATCGTTCTTTCCACAGTAACAAAACAATTAAGCTTCAGACACAGCCACGGGTACACACAACTGTCTCTGGACGCACGCCCAAACGCTGCCCTGGACGCTGCTTCCTTTACGTCCGCGTGTTGGCTGCACTTTTGAACTTTTATGTTGACGGACTGATAAGAGAGAGAGAGAGAGAGAGAGAGAGAGAGAGAGAGAGAGAGAGAGAGAGAGAGAGAGAGAGAGAGAGAGAGAGAGAGAGAGAGAGAGAGAGATAGTTTACATAGATTTACATAGAAAGTCAGACCACACAGACCCCATGGTCGAGACTAGGTGGTCTGTCCTTAAACCTAAGTGATTCTACATTAATCAGATGGCTCCAAAACGCTGCATTTCAACTCTAGTTAATATTAAGTTGAAGGAAGTGACGGTCGACCTTGTTTTTAAAGGAGTCAATCGTGTTACACTGGATCACTGAATGTGGGAGCTTATTCCATCCTCGCACTACAACGCTGGCGAAGAAAAATTTGGTGCAGTCTGAATTTACTTGTCTACATTTGAGTTTTATGCCATTGTTCCTCGTTCGCAAAGTGTCATCGATCATAAACAGTTTTGATCTGTCTATATTCGTGAAGCCATTAAGTATTTTAAAATACTCGATCAGATTTCCTCGGAGGCAACGTTTCTCAAGAGAGAACATGTTTAGGGTGGAAAGTCTTTCTTCTTAGGATTTGTTGCGCAAGGAAGGGATAATTTTTGTTGCCCGACGCTGAACACCTTCTAATTTAGCAATGTCCTTTGCATGGTAGGGATACCAAAACTGTACCGCATATTCCAAGTGGGGTCTGACTAAACTATTACAGAGTGGAAGTATTACATCTTTATTCTTGAATAAAAAAGTTTCTTTTAATGAAGCCCAATATTCTGTTCGCTTTATTTGCTGCATCGATGCATTGGAGTGAGAATTTGAGGTTTGACGCGATTTTGACCCCCAAGTCCTTAAGCATTGAACACTTTTGAGTTTAACGCCGCGCATTTCGTAATCGAACTTCATATTCCTTGTTCCAACTTGAAGGACCTGGCACTTGTCTACGTTAAAGGGCATCTCTCATCTATCCGACCAAGCTGAAATTTTGAGAGAGAGAGAGAGAGAGAGAGAGAGAGAGAGAGAGAGAGAGAGAGAGAGAGAGAGAGAGAGAGAGAGAGAGAGAGAGAGAGAGAGAGAGAGAGAGAGAGAGAGAGAGAGAGAGAGAGAGAAGACTGTGTAACTGGGCAGAGCGAGGAGGCAATTTTTTATAGTAAGTATTTTCAGAGCACAGCGACAGAGGGAATTAATGAACACAAGTTGAACCCATTTAAGAATAGACAAATAGATAGATAGATAGATAGATAGATAAATAGATAGATAGATAGATAGATAGATAGATAGAGAGAGAGAGAAAGAAACTAGCAAGGTAAGATTAATGAAGAGAATAAAATTGAGCATGTTATTTACAAAGTTTCCTAAGCCTTGTGCGTTCCTCCTCCTCCTCCTCCTCCTCCTTCTCCTCCACCTTCTTTCTTTCCTCCACATCCTCTAAAGCTGCTCTCTTTCTCTCTTTTTTCCTCTTTCTTTCTTTCATCTTCCTTCACACCATCTTCATTTGTTGTCTTTCTCTCTCTTCTCCTCTCCGCCCCTCTCTCTTCCTCTCTTCATTTCTTCCTCCTCCTCCTCCTCCTCCTCCTCCTCATTCCTTCTCCACCTCCATCTCCTTTCTTCCTCCCTCATTTCCTCTTCCCTTTCTTCTTCTCTCTTCCATATCCTCATCTTTCCTTTGTTTTTTTCTCTCTTTTGTCAATTTTTATCCACCCTCTTCTTCACCACCAACACATACTCACACCCTCACCCACACTCTCACACACCTACAGCACCCCTTTCTCCTACCCTTCCTCTCTCTCTCTCTCTCTTTCCTTCCCTTCCATCCTTCGCCTCCAAGTCTTCCTCTGTACCAAACTTTCCCCGTTCTCTCCCGCGCCTCATTACAAGTCCAGGCGGGTGTTCGAGACCTTTAAAAGCTCATCCGTTCTCCTCCTCACACTCCCTTTTACAGCCTCGTTTTCTCTCGTTCGTAATGGCTATACTACACAGGGCTCGTCTGGGTCTTGAATTGGTCCCACGCTATACGTTGTTTGGGTTAGTGTGGCAAGTTAGCCCCGCCCACCTTAGTCCCTCGGCCACCAATAAAATCAATCCTTTCTAGCATCGTCCGTAATGACTATACTGGGATGATTTTGCCTAGGTCCTGAATTGGTCTCACGCGATACGTTGTTTGTGTTAGTGTGGCAAGTTAGCCCCGCCCACTTCAGCCCAACAACTACCAATGAGAATAAGTCTTTCTGCAATGCTCACCACCTCCTCCTGCAGCATGTACCGGGTGTAGTTCTGGCCCCCAACGCTTGAGAACACCACACTATACACTGTTCGCATTCATATGGCGATTAAGCCCCGCCCACCTCCGTCCCTCAACCACCAATAAGAATAAGCCTTTCCTGAACACTCACCACCTCTTCCTGCAGCATGTACCGGGTGTAGTTCTGGCCCCCGATGCCTGAGGACAGCTGTACGTGGCGGACCTGCAGCACCAAGTTGTCGTGGGTCTGTTGGAAGAGCTCGAGGCGGCACTCCTCCTGGACGCGGGGGAAAAGGGATATTGAGTCATCAGCGTTATCATTAGTAGAGAGGAAGTCATTGTTAGTGTGTGTGTGTGTGTGTGTGTGTGTGTGTGTGTGTGTGTGTGTGTGTGTGTGTGTGTGTGTGTGTGTGTGTTGATGTATGTGTGTTGTTCATTTGTTGGTTTTTGTATATATATGTTTTTACCTTTTTTTTATTTATTATGTATTCGTATTTTTTCTTCAGTGTGTCTATCAGAAGAAAATGGTATGTTTGTCAATAGAAAATAAGTCCTCCACCTCCTCCTCCTTCTTTTCCTCCTTCTCCTCCTTCTGTAGTTTTCCCTTTTATCTCTTTTTATTCGTTTTGTTTTACTTCTCTCTCTCTCTCTCTCTCTCTCTCTCTCTCTCTCTCTCCTTTGTCATCTTTATCTTATTTTTCTATGTTTTTCTCTTCTCTTCCTGTTTCACTTCCTCTCCTTTTCCACCTCGTTAGTTTGTTCTTTTTTTTCTTTCATTTGGCTTTGTTCTTTGTTTCTTTATTTCTTCTGTTGTTTGTTTGCTATGTTTCCTTTCTTTCTTTCTTTCTTCTTTCTTTTTTACTTCCTTCCTTCCTTCATCCATTCATTCTTTCTTTCTTCCTTCCTTTGTTCTCTCTTTCTTCTTTCCTTCCTTTCCTCCTTCCTTCTCCTCCTTCTCCTCCTCGTCCTCGTCCTCCTCTTCCCCCTCCTCCTCCTCCTTGTCTTCCTTCTACTACTACTACTACTACTACATAAACACACACTAACCTTTACCTAACACACACACACACACACACACACACACACACACACACACACACACACAACCCCCCCTAACCCCCTCCCTCCCCCTCCCCCCACACTCCTACTCACCCCCATCTCCGAGGACAGAGTGCTGAACATAAGCTTAAGTTGCCCAAGGGCATCCATCACTCCGCCCTTCGTCTCCTGGCTCAGCAGCGATTCCTCCCGCCGGCTGAACCCGACCATCAGGAACAGGCCCATGGGAAGCTGCTGGTGGTACTCCTCTGTAGGGGGCGACGAAGGAGGTGGAGCAGGAGGAGAGGGAGAGAGAGGAGGGGGTGTTAGAGGATGAGGAGCAGAAAGAGAAAGGGAAGGAAAAGACGAAGATGTAGAAGAAGAAGAAGAAGAAGAAGAAGAAGAAGAGAAAAAGAAAAAGAAAAAGAAAAAGAAAGAGAAGAAGAAGAAGAAGAAGAAGAAATAGTAGTAGCAGTAGTAGTAGTAGTAGTAGTAGTAGTAGAAGAAGAAGGAAGAGGAAAAGGAGAATGACGTAGAGGAAGAGAAATTGAAGAAGGAAGAAGGAAAGAGGAAATATATAAGAGGAAGAGGAGGAGGAGGAGGAGGAGGCGATAAATGGATAAAAAAGGTAAGAAAAAGAAAAAAAAAAGAGAAAGAACATTATAAACAGAAACAGGGAAGTAAGATGTGACGAAATAAATAGTAAAAAGCGAAGGAGGAGGAGGAGGAGGAGAAGGAGGAGGAAGAGGAGGAGGAGGAGGAGGAAGAGGAGGAGGCTTTGTTAGTTGTTGTTTTAATGAAGTGCTTGTATCTCTCTCTCTCTCTCTCTCTCTCTCTCTCTCTCTCTCTCTCTCTCTCTCTCTCTCTCTCTCTCTCTCTCTCTCTCATCTTTTTTCCTTCTATTAATTTCCTGTTGTTATTCTTTACTTCTTTCTTTCTATCTATCTCTCCATCTTTGTCTCTTTCTGTCTGTTTGTCTGTCTCTTTCTCTCCCTCCCTCCCTCCCTCTCCCCCTCTCCCTCTCTTCCTCTCCTTCCGTCTCCCTTCCTCTCTCTCTCACTTACTGGTTCTGGGTCTCATGCAGATGAATTCCCCGGAGTAACAGATGCACTGGCCACGGTTGTACTGGTAGGCCGGCGCGTTGTGATTGTACACGGCGAAGTCTGTCTCACACGGCTTGTTCTCCACGCATCCTAGCACCTGAGAGAGGGAGGGAGAGAGAGAGGAGGAAGGTGTGTTAAGCCAAGGCACACTGCATAAGAACGTTAGGTGAGAGAGGGAGAGAGAGGGGAACATCACCTTACAATAGAATGGATAATGTTAGAATCGGTACAGAGAAGGATGACTAAGATGATTCACGGGTTATGAAATTTGCCATATGAGGAAAGACTTACACAATTAAACATGCAATCTCTAGAAAGGCGAAGGGTGCGAGGAGACTTGATCGAGGTTTATACGTGGATGAAAGGCTTTAATAAGGGGAATATTAATAAGGTTTTGATCGTAAGAGAACCCAGTAGGAAAGGTAGAAATGGGTTTAAGTTGCATAAATTCAAATTCAACAAGGACATAGGCAAAAATTGGTTGACTAACAGAGTGGTAGATGAGTAAAACACGGAGGGGAGTCATGTGGTGAGAGCCAATACGATAGCTACATTAAAAATAGATTAGATAAATTCATGGACAGTGATGTTAGGTGGGGTTAGGTTCACAGGAGCTGCCTTGCCTAAGTCTACCGGCCTCTTGCAGACTCTTTACGTTCTTATGGTCTTATGTTCTTATGACCTACCTTGCATTTCAACTGGTCGTGGTTCTCGCAAAAGCAGATCTCCGTGCAGTCCTTGTCGCCCTTCACGTAGAGCTGAGGGAGAGAATGGGAAGCTTGGTTACACTTCCGCATCCTCCTCCTCCTCCTCCTCCTCTTCCTCCTCCTCTTCTATCTCTTCTTCTTCCTTCTTCTCCTACTACTACTGGTTATATTTCCTCCTCCTCCTGCTTCTCCTCTTCTCTCCTCCTCCTCCTCCTCCTCCTCCTCCTCCTCCTACTGTTTATATTTTCTCCTCCTCCACCTTCTCCTCTTCTCTCCTCCTCCTCCTCCTCCTCCTTTTCCTTCTTCTTCCCCCTCCTCCTCCTACTAATACTACTGGTTCTCCTCCTATTCTTCCTTCTTCTTCTTCTTTTTCTTCTTCTATTTCTTCGTCTTCTTCATCTGCTTTTACACTTTTTTCCTCTTCCTCTTTTTCCCTCTTGTCTCCTCTTCTTCCTCTTCTTGCTTTTCCTGGTATTGTCTTTTTTTCTTCTTCCTCTTTTTTCTTTCTTCCTTCTCCTCCTCCTCTTTTTTTTTCTCGCCTTCATTATTTTCATTTCTTCTTCTTTTCCTTCTTTCTCCTCCTTCTCTTCCTCCTCCTCCTTTCTCTCTTCTTTCTCTTCTCTTTCTCTTTCTTTCTTCCTGACCTTATTCTTCCTCCACTAAACTGCACATAACTAGTTTTTCCTCCTCCTCCTCCTCCTCCTACCTTCTTCAAATTATCTTCCTCTTCTTCTTCGTTATTCTCCTTTTCTTTACTCTAATGTGTTTTAAATATATCTTCTTCTTCTTCTTCTTCTTCTTCTTCCTCTTCCTCTTCCTCCTCCTCCTCTTCTTCTTTCTTCTCCTTCTCCTCCTTTTCCTCCTTCTACTGCTCATTTGTCTCTATTTCTCCTTCCTTCCTTCGTGAGAGAGAGAGAGAGAGAGAGAGAGAGAGAGAGAGAGAGAGAGAGAGAGAGAGAGAGAGAGAGAGAGTTCAAAAGGAGGGAAAGAGGGAGAGAAAGATAAAAGTGAACGATGAGGAGGAACAATTAACGGATGAAAGGAGAGAGAGAGAGGAAGGGAGAAAGAGGAGAGAATGGAGAATAAAGGAGAACAGGAAGAATCAAGAATAAAAGAGAGGAGAGGAAGAGGGAGGAAGTGGGGAGAGGAAGGAAGACAAGAATAAAGCAGAAAAGGCGGATATACTGAAGGAGGAGGAGGAGGAGGAGGAGGAGGATAGAGAGTGGAAGGAAAGAAAGAAAGAAAAGGAGAGGAAGAAATAAGGAAGGAAAGAAGGAAGAAATGAATAAATAACAAAATAAAGAAAACCCGAGAAAAAAAGATAATGGAAAGAATTAGGAAAGAAAGAGAAAAATACATAAATAAAGGAAATAGACGAAATAAAAACGATAAGAGATGAAGAAATAAATAAATAGAGAGAGTTAGTCAGTCAGTAAGTCAGAGGCGAGGTTAGTACTACATTAAATCACTTACCCGTATGCTCTCGTCAGGCTCCAGAATACGTGGCCTCGACTCCCACTCCTTGACGATCTTGCAGTAGCCTGGAGGAGGAGAGAGAGAGAAGAGAAAAAAAGAGAAACGAAGAGAAAAGAAAGGTAGGGAGAGAGGATAGAAAGATAGAAAGAAAGAGAGAAAGAAAGGAAAAGAGAGAGGAAAGAAAGAGGATGGAGATAAGAAGGAAAGAGAGAGAAGAGAAAGAAGAGAAATGAAGAGAAAAGGAATGTAAGGAAAGAGAGGATAGAAAGATATAAAGGAAGAGAGAAAGAAAGGAAAAGAGGATAGAGATAAGAAGGAAAGAGAGAGAAGAGAAAGAAGAGAAACGAAGAGAAAAGGAAGGTTAGGAAAGAGGATAGAAAGATAGAAAGGAAAAGAGAAAGAAAGGAAAAGAGAAATACGAAAGAAAAAGAGGAAAGAGATAAGAAGGAAAAGGAGAGAAGAGAAAGAAGAGAAGAGTTTTGGAAGGTAAGGAAAGAGGATAGAAAGATAGAAAGGAAGAGAGAAAGAAAGAAAAAGAGAAAGAGGAAAGAAAAAGAGGATAGAGATAAAAAGGAAAGAAAAGGAAAGAAAGAAGGAAATAAAAGAATGGTATGGAGAAAAGAAGAAAGAAGGAGAAAAAGAAAAGAGAAAGAAAAGGAGAGGAAAAGAAGGAAGAAATAAAGAATGAGGAAAAAAAAGAAGAGGATAGAAAGAAAAGCAAGAAACAAAAGGAAGGAAGAATGAAAAGGAGTAATAGAAAGGAAAAAAAACAATGAATGAATTAATGAAAGAATGAGAAAAAGGAAAAGGAAGAAAGAGAAGAGAGGAAAGGAAAAAAAGGAAAGGAGAGGCAGGGAGATTATAAGAAAGAAAAAAGAAAAAAAGAATAAAGAAAAGAAAAAAAACATTATTACTTCACTCATTAATATCAAATCGCCCTCCACACACACACACACACACACACACACACACACACACACACACACACGGTAGCGGCGAAATACATTATTCAGTTAGGTTAATTAAATCCTGCAAATGTTTAAAGTTTACCTGACCAATTAAGACTCAGGTGAAGCAAAGGCAAACACTCGCACGCCTTCCCCGAGTGATCGCGAGGGTGTGGCCGAGCGAGTGAGGGAGTGAATAAGTACGTAAGTGTATGTTTTACTTCGGTCTACGATGCATGTTTTACCCCGGTCTACGTTGAACGCTTTACCCTCTCCTTTTTTTTTACAGTAAAGGAAGCAACTCAAGGAAAAAAAAGGTCCGCTAAACACTACCCTTATAAAAAAGTGTATAGATGAGTGGCCAATTCTTTTAGGAGCAGTGAGTAGCGGGCTTTTTTTTTTATTAATGTTTGCTTTTTGTGTGCCCTTGAACTGTCTCCTTTGCTGTAAAAAAAAAAAAAGAGAGGTCAGCGTCGGTTGGAGAGGGTCTTGATACTCCTACAACGATGAATGCTTTATCTCCACCTACGATGGAAGCAACAAGGAGACTAAAGGCGCGAAAATCTGGAGGCAAA
This sequence comes from Eriocheir sinensis, assembly GCF_024679095.1. NCBI lineage: Eukaryota > Metazoa > Arthropoda > Malacostraca > Decapoda > Varunidae > Eriocheir > Eriocheir sinensis. Next base: position 4,169,635 of record NC_066563.1, read on the forward strand.
AGTTTGAGTACACGCCTCTGTGGCCCAACAGCTACGAATCCGCGGGGCCGGGTTCGAATCCCAGTCTGCGTGCAGTTCACCCAGCTGTTAATCCTCCCTTTCGGGCTGGTCGATAAATGGGTGCCTGGGGAAACCTGGGAAAGGTACACTGTGGTAACCGGGATGTCACGCTGGCCCTGTGTCCCGGGGTGATGGACTCCCTCCCACCACATTCTCAAGGGCCAACGGACCGGAGATGAGCACCGCAGCCACGCGCAGGTGTAGCGTATGCCCCTACCTTTACCTGTTGCCTGCCGTAGAATTTATAGGATATAGAAAACTTAATATCCAACGCTAACCTTGTCACTTTCGTATGTAAACAAACAAACAAACAAAACACGTTGCTCCACCCCTCAAGTAAAACTCTTAACGTATCCAATTAAAAAACAACTTTATCGTGCGCTAAACTTTACACCCAAATAAACACGTCACAGTCACTTCATCACCTTAAAACCTCTTAACGTTATCAAAGGTCACACCAAGAATAGACTCACGTTCGGGCAGGGTGGTGGTGGGCGTGGTGGTGGTGGTGGTGGTCGTGGTGGTGGTGGTCGTCGTGGTCGTAGTGGTAGTGGTCGTAGAAGTCGTTGGCGGGGGGGTGGTAGTCGTGGTGGTGGTGGTTGTGGTGGTAGTAGTAGGTGGCGGTGTTGGTGGTGGTGGTGGTGGTGGCGGCGTGGTGGTGGTGGAGGTGGTGGTGGTGCTTGGGGGGATGGTGGGGAGGAGAGGGGGGGCTGGGGGAGGGAGGTGGGGCGGGGGAGGCGTGAAGGGAAGGACCCACTGCTCGGTTTCCTCCCCCAGGGTCACGACCGCTCCCCCTAGCTTAGGGTCGAGCTGCCCCCCCTCGGTGCCCCCCCCGGGTGAGGGGTGCACAACGCCCCCAACCGGCCGCCGACCCTCACCTGGGGAAGAGAATTTAGGACAGGTAAGATAATTGATCCTCACAGTTAGTTAGATCAAGTAAGTTTCGGCCGATGGCTTTCTTGGTGGGGCTGCTGCTCGGCCCCAGTCCGTTGTGGGGCAGGCAAGTGTTTATAGTGGCGCCATCTTGCGTGGCTCATGCTGCCCCCCGGAGCTCGTTTTTTATCCTCTCTTTTAGAGAGAGAATCTAGAGTCTGGGTTGATATGTAGTCTTCAGGACAGCATGTGGGTAGTCTTGGGCCACTCGGCGGTGACTGAAAAATCCTAGCTTGTGGCTAAGGGCTGGACGCGAACACCGGCACGCTAACCACTCAGCCACCGCCTCTCCAGGAGTAATATAAATGTGGATGGCTGTGTCCGTAGAGTTTAGCGCGCCACTATCTCGGCAACGCCCAGCCCGTAACACATGATTACGGCGTTGGAAAGTTGGCGGCTATCTGCTGGAAATCTTTCTGGTAAACTTTCTGGTGACCTGCCTGCTGGCGCTAAGTGAGGCAAGGGATTTACTGAAACTTTGTTGCTGAACTAAATGTTAACATGAGTATACGAATAAACAAACAATAAAACGGATACTAAAATCCACGAACAAACAAAACAAACAAAACAACTGAAGAACTTAATTAAACTGTCTGTTGTAACATTTGTATCTATTGTGTCTACACTTGGGGAAGGTCATTTACATCTTGACACACTCCTATATCACCAAGTAAGCACACAGTTTTAAAGTTTGAAATACACGTTGTAATCTATTTGAAGGAATTAAAAGATATTTGAAAAGATCGCACAGATTGTTAAGATTTTCTCTCTCTCTCTCTCTCTCTCTCTCTCTCTCTCTCTCTCACACACACACACACACACACACACACACACACACACACACACACTGACACACACAAAAACGGTAAAATAAAGTCAAATAAAATAAATAAAACTAAAAATACAGTAAAATAATTAATAATAATATATAAAAAAAATTCAACTTACCTATCTGAATCTTCCCTCCTCCTCCTCCTCCTCTTCCTCGCATTCCCTTCCTGCTAAACTTGTTGCCGCCGAAGAGAATATGTTTGTTGTTTTCTTCTCTCCTTCTCCCTCCTTCCTCTCCCTCCTCCACTTCCTCCTCCTCCTCTTCCGCCTCTTCCGCCTCCGCCTCCGCCTCCGCTTCCTTCTCCAGTTGCTTCCTTCTCTTCGCCTCCTCCTTCTCCTTCTCCTTCCTCTTCTCTATGTGGAATGTTAGCTGAGACTCCACTGAGGAAGAGAATGAAGAAGAGAATGAGGAAGAGGAGGAGGAGGAAAAATAATGAAAATAATGGTTGTAATGAAGAGTTTTTTGGGGGAAATAAGAATTGTGTGGACGAGAAGAAGGAAGAGGAGGAGAAGGTGGAGGAGGAGGAGGAGAAGGAAGAATAAGAATAGGATGAGGGGTAAGAAGAAGAAGAAGGGGGAAAGGAGAAAGATGATGATGATAATGTTAAAGAAGAAAACGAAGAAGAAGGAGAAGGAGAAGAAGAAGAAGAAGAAGAAGAAGAAGGAGAATAAAAGAAGAAAGAGATGAAGAAACACAATAAAAATATGTTGAAAGAGTAGAAGAAAAGAAGAAAAAAGATTATGAAAAGAAGTAGGAGAAAAAGAAGTAGAGGAAGACGAGGAAAAAGAGGAAAAATGAGAAAAATATAGATGAAAAGGAAGAAAAAAGAAAAAAAATCAAATCCTATTAACCTCCCTTTCCTTCTCTACATCCCTGTTCTCTTTTCCTTCCCCACATTCATTCCCTCCCTTTCCTTCCCTCTATCCCTTCCATTCCTCTTTCTTTCTACATAATTTTCTCTCTCCTCTCTCTAATGCATTCTCTCTCCCTTTCCCTTCCCTACATCCCTTTCTTTCCTCTCTCTTTCCTTTCCCTAATCGATTCTCTCTCCCTTTCTTTCCTCTCTCTCTCTTTCTCCCTTTCTTTCTTCTCTCTTTCTACATCATTTTCTCCTTCTCTCTCTAATGCATTCCCTCTCCCTTTCCCTTCCCTATATCCCTTTCTTTCCTCTCCCTTTCCTTCCCCTAATCCATTCTCTCTCCCTTTCTTTCCTCTCTTTTTCTACATCGTTTTTCTCTTTTCTCTCCCTCATTCACTCTTCTCTCCTCTTCCCTACATCCCTTCTTTCCTTCCTTCCTTTCCTCTCCTTTACCTTCCTTCCCTATCCACCTCTTCCACCCCGTTCCCTCTTTTACTTCCCTATATCCTCCTTCCTTTCATTTCTTTTTCTTCCCTAACTTATTCACTCTCTCTTTCCCTTCCCTTCCCTTCCCTCCCTTTCCTTTCCTATCCCTAACCTCTCTTCCACACCCCTTCACACCTCATCCCTTTCCCTTCCCTTTCCCCCCCACCCCCACACACATCACTCACCAACGCATGGGTTCCCCCACAGCAGTCTCTTCCACGACAGGCACTGGTTTACCTCCCTCACGCCCTCCTGCTTACAGTCGCATGCCGTGTGTAGCCGCGTCCCCAGCAAGCCCACCACGCCCATCCTGCAAGACTCCACGCTGCCTGCACACACGCCCGTTAGCAGGTCAGATGCGCAGCCTACCTCGTATTGTTCTAGACTGTACCTGTTGGAAAGGGTTGATTAGGTTAGGTGAGGTGAGGAGGGGAAGGAAGTGGAGGGGGGATAGGGGGGTGTAGGGGGAGGATATGTGTGTGTGTGTTTGTTTGTGTGTGTGTGTGTGTGTGTGTGTGTGTGTAATAAAAACACACACACACACACACACACACACACACACACACACACACACACACACACACACACACACACACACACACACAGCCATGGACGTGAGCTTGTTATAACGGGAAATCCTATCTTTACATTTCTCTCTCTCTCTCTCTCTCTCTCTCTCTCTCTCTCTCTCTCTCTCTCTCTCTCGCTCTCGCTCTCTCTCTCTCTCTCTCAACTATTCTCTATTTTATCCTTTCCTCCTCTCTTCCTCCCTTTCTTTTTCTTTCCTCGCTTTCCTTCTCCTTTCCCTTCTCTTTTTCTCTCTTCCTCCCTTTTCCCTTCTCTCTTCCCTTCTTTCTTTCCCCTCATTCCTTCCTTCTTCCTCTCTCTTCCCTCCTTTCCTTCCCTAACCCTACATCCTTTTCTCTTTCATTTCCCTTTCCTTCTTTCCTATATTCCTTCCTCTCTTTCCTTTCCCTAATCTCCCTTTCCTTCCACCTCTACCTATACCTCATTTCCATTCTTACTTAACTTCTTTACGCGTTGGAAAGGAGACGATTTAGGAGGCATCTTTCTTCCCTCGCTCAGAATGCTACACTACATGACATCGAACTTCATTTCCTCGTTTCCCTGACCAATCAAGCAATGTGTCAAGATCACTCTGCCCCCAGCAACGTCCTCCCCTTGCTGATAGTCTGCCAATCTTGGTGTCATCCGCACACTTGATAATTACATCTCTTTCTCTCCCAATGTCTTTTACCCAAGTTCATAATGTGTTGGTGCTTGTGGGGAGGGGAGGGGGGTATTATCAAACGTTTGTGGTTCTTGTTCCGTGCGTTTTTCAATGTCAGAGAAGAGCTACATCGGTTTATCATGAGCGTTCTTCCCGTTCACCTTTAACACTCGTATCATGAAACGTTTGTGGCTCTTGTTATGAACGTTTTTCAAGGTCAGAGAGGAATTGCATCGGGTTGTCCTGAGTGTCCTTACCGTTCACCTTTAACACTCGTATTATGAAACGTTTGTGGCTCTTGTTACGAACGTTTTTCAAGGCCAGAGAGGAATTACGTCGGGTTGCCATGAGTGTTTTTCCCGTTCACGGCGGAAAACCCTTTCAAAACTACCTCCAGGCTCAGGAAACCACCCATGAAAACTCCCTTCCTTCCTCACTCCCTCATTCTTACTCTCCCTCCATTCCTCACACTCTCATCCTCACTTTCCCTCCCTTATTTCCTTTTTTTTTCTCTTCCTCCATCTCTCATTCTCTCACCTCTCATCCTTAATTTCCCTTCCTTCCTCACTCCCTCATTCTAACTCCCCTTCCCGTCCCTCACTCTCTCATACTTCCATCACAGCCTCTCTCATTCTCTCACCTCTCATCCTTAATTTCCCTTCCCTCCTCACTCCATTCTAACTCCCTTTCCCGTCCCTCACTCTCTCATTCTCTCACCTCTCATCCTTAATTTCCCTTCCCTCCTCACTCCTTCATTCTACCTCCCCTTCCCGTCTCTCACTCTCTCATACTTCCTCATACCTCCATCACCGCCTCTCTCCTTCCCTTACCTGCAGACCCTATCCGTGCGACAGTCCTGGCCGAGGTGGTGGCACTGGGAGACGGGCAGGGACTCCACGCTGAGGGCACAGGACGGATGCAGCCGTTTCTGGGCGAGGTGGCATGGGCTGTCATCTCGGTCTTCCCTTACTCTGAAATGAAGGAAGGTGCGTGCATGTGTTAGTGTGTGTTTAGGGTGGCTCAACGCCTATCTATCTATCCTCTTGAAGGTGATTTAAAGGACGTGGGAGATGAGAAAGAGGAGAGGGAGATGAAGATGGGGTTAGGGAGAATAGGAAAGAGAGGTGGAGGGAAGGAGAGAAATGTGAGGAAGCAGAAAGAAGGGAGGAGGAGGTAGAAGAGAAATAGTGTGTGTGTGCGTGTGTGTGTGTGTGTGTGTGTGTTATCATGTGTAGTGTTGCAATGCGTGGTGTGCCTGTAACTGTCAATATGAGTTAGTTTGTGATATTAAAGTGCATGTGTTTGTGTGGCGTCTCATCTTTGTTCCTATGCATTATCAGGGGTGAAAGAAAGGTTGGTATTATGACACTTTCACTTCTCTCATCAAGCATTTCTATAGGTCAAAAATGGGGTCAACCGGGATCTAATGAGTGGTTCTTGAGGTTCACGGTACAGAGGAAGGGTCAGACTACCACCAGGGTCATAAAACTACTTCTGGAAATACCCCAGACTCATAGGAAAGACTTGTCAAATAGGTGAACTTAGGCGAGGAAATGTTTTAAAAGTGTTCGTGTGTTATTATGTGTAGTACTGTGTGTATCCCGGTTCTGATCTTTATGTACGTACTACGGAATCCACCTTCAATTCTGTCCTCTTTTTGCCAACACTTTTACGTTCTTCTGCATCGTGGTTTTGCATTCCCGTTAGCGCGGCGGAATCCACAGACACACACACACACACGCGGCGTCGAGGCTGGGTGGGTTGTGGTGTGCATGCAAATCTGGTTATCGACGAGGCATTCAATTGTCCTCGGCGCCGCTTGATCGTGTATTCCGCGACGCGATTCTCCTCGGCGCGGTGATTGCGAAGCCGTGAATCCATCCATCCCTTGGGCGCGGTTATTGGCGACGGACACAAAAATTTAATCCGGTTAAAATGAAAAAGTGGAAGAAAATGCGAGTATGATTTTTGTAAAGGAAAAGGGGGGATGAAAAAGGGAGAGAGAAAGCCCTGTATGAGTTTTATAAAGAAGGAAAATAAGGACGATGGAAATTGAAAGGAAACTTGTGTGATTTTTGTAGAGAGGGAAAAACAAGAACGAGTTAATGACGAAAGAAAGAAAGAAGGACGTGAACTGATAATATGTAAAAAAAATAAAAATCCAGTGAGAATGAAAAAGGGGAAGAAAAGGAGAAATAAGGATGAAAAGGGGGAGAAAAATTGAGTGTGATTTTTGTGAAGGAGAAGGATAAAAAGGAAGAGTAATGATAATGACGAAAGGAATTGACGAAAGATGTGAACTGAAAATAAACAGGAATAAAAAGGACTTACAGAAAGGACAATAAAAAACGTGTGAAATATGAGATTTTAACCAGAAACAGACCAAGAAAAAAACTTAATGAGGTGACAATTAAAAAAAACTTGTGTATTTTTTTGTAAAAGCGAAAGAAAAAAAGGAGGAATGACAGTGATGTGACGAAAGGAAATAAAAAAAATGTGAACTGAAAAAAAAAAGATATAGAAGTTAGAAAAAAACCCTTAACGAGGTGACTTAACGAGAAGACAAACAAACAAACAAACAAACAAGAAAAATAAACAAGATGAAAATAAAAACATAACAAAAAAGAATAAGTAATGTAACAAAATGATAAATCTAACGAGGAAGGAGAAAAGAGAACAAAGGAAAGAGATAACAGAGAGAAGAGAATAAATAAATAAAGAAAAACACACCAACAAAAACAAGAGGACGAAAAAGAAAATGCAACAAAGAAGAAAGGAATAAGAATAACTGATGATGAAACTATCGACGAAGGAGAATAGAGAATAAAGAGAAGAGATAACAGAGAGAAGAATAAAGAAAATAAAGAAAAAAAACACAAATAAAAATTAACAGAGGACGAAAACTTGATGCAACACAGAAGATAAAAAAAAAAATGTCACACCGAGAATCCAAAATAAAAAAGGCAAAAAATCCACTAATTGGGAAAAAATAGGAACAAGATTGAGACTGAAAGGAAAAAAAAAAGAGTGGAGCAGCTCGAAGCGAAGAGTGAAAAAGAAAAAAAAAATATGCGCGACTCGAATGCTATTAATTCTCGCGCGTTCGAAAGAGAGGAAACGTTGAATAAAGAGAAGAGATAGACAGAAAATAAAGAAAAGGAATAAAGAAGAAAACTAATAAAAGAAACAGAGAGAAGAAAAAAGTGAACAAAGAAAGTTACATAGAGAAAAATAAATAGAGGAAACGTTAAATAAAGAGAAGAGATAGACAAGAGAGACTAAAGAAAAGGAATAAAGAAGAAAATGAATAAAAGAGACAAAGAGAAGGAAAAGTGAATAAAGAAAAGAAAGATACATAGAAAAAAATAAATAGAGAAGAAAACAAAGATATGAAAGGAGAATAAATAACAAAAACACACAGACAAAAATAACTAGAGAAAGAAAACAAAAAAGATATATAAATGAGAATAAAGGAAATGAAAAAGCAAACGAAAATATGCAGATTCTAAACAATACCAAAAAGATTTACTAATTAGAACAAGAATAAGATGAAGAAAAAGAAAAAGAAGAGGAAGAAAAAAGAAGAAGAGGAAGAACAAGAAGAAGAAAAAAGAAGAACAAGAAGAAGAAGAAAAGCTACAAAAAAGGAGAGCAGCTCAAAATAAGAATAAGAATAGAGATGAAGAAAAAGAAAAAGAAAAGGAAGAAAAAAGAAGAAGAGGAAGAACAAGAAGAGAAAGAAAAAATAAAAATAAAAAAGAAAAGCTAAAAAAGAAAAAAAAGGAGAGCAGCTCAATATAAGAATAAGAATAGAGATGAAGAAAAAGAAAAAGAAAAGGAAGAAAAACGAAGAAGAGGAAGAACAAGAAGAGAAAGAAAAAATAAAAATAAAAAAGAAAAAGCTAAAAAAGAAAAAAAGGAGAGCAGCTCAAAAAGAAAAATGAAAATATAAAAAAAAAGTACGCGCGCCTGGAATGCTTTAATGAGCGCGTGTTCTGCTGGGCGGGCAAACATCGGCGCTAAACACATTCGGATCTTCGCAAACCTAATTATAAATGACACAAAGGCGATATTTTCTCATTGACGGAAGCTACGAATACGCCTACAACGGATGATTTTTCTCTCTCATTTCTTTCTTTTTTCTTTCTTTCTTTCTTTCTTTCTTTCTTTCTTTCTCTCTCTCTCTCTCTCTCTCTCTCCCCACACACACACTCATTAATGCCTTCCCCCATAATAATAATAATAATAATAATAATAATAATAATAATAATAATAATAATAATAATAATAATAAGAAATAAACAAATAAATAAATAACGCTAATACGTATTCGTTAATTCAGTCGATTTATCTTTTTTTTCATAACTTTTAAAACTTACTTTCAAAAATAAAACAATAAAAGAAAATAAATAAATATAAATAAATAAATAAATAAAACTCTAATTGAAAAGCAAATACCGAAGCGAAATCAACCAATAATATTATTTTCCAATCCTCTTGATCCTCAGAAAGCGATAAAAAACGATACACGTTAATTATATCTGTGACTAATTATATATCTGATTAATTACACACGCACAAAATTCATATATGTATTAATTTTCAGACTCCAGATGCATGATGGATTGACACACACACACACACACACACACACACACACACACACACACACACACACACACACACACCTACCTGGCTGGCTGGCTGGTTGCCTGCCCATGTTTGCATATGTATAGCTAAACAAACACCTGGTATGTGAATGGAACGGTTGGCTGACTGACTGACTGGCTAATTGACTTATTATATATTAGTAAGCAGCTGCCTTGTAAACTGACTGGCTCTGACTGACTGACTAACTGACTAACTGAATGCAATTAGTGGACAATTTAATAATGTAACTTGCATGAAATTAGCCGAACCCTTTCCTCCCTCCTTCGTTTATTATCTTCTCCTCCTTATTCCTCCTCTCTCTCTCTCTCTCTCTCTCTCTCTCTCTCTCTCTCTCTCTCTCTCTCTCTCTCTCTCTCTCTCTCTCTCTCTCTCTCTCTCCCCCTCCTCCTCCTCCCTCCTTTCCTATCCCTCCCTCCCTACTCCTATCCTTTACCTTCCTTTCCCTTCTCCCTCCTCCCTTTCCCCTTAATTCCCTTTCTTTCACCTCCCTACACACCCTCCCTTCCCTTCTTCATCCTCCCTTCCCACTCCTCCCTCAATTCAACTCCCTTCCCTTACAAACTCACCCACCCTTCATATTCCCTCTCCTCCCCCTCCTCCTCCTCTTCCTCCTTCCTCCCTCCTTCCCCGCAGCGACCACTCACCTGCACACACAGAAGGCAATTTGCAGGGCCAGGTCACGTTTGGTCTCCTTGAGGGACTTGTAGAGGTCGTGGATGGCGTTGCGGCAAGCCTCGGGGTGGCAGTACGCGTCGCAGTGACTGTGCATCGCCTTCATGTGGCTGTCGACAAGGAGAGGGAGAGAGGGAGAGAGTGTTAGATTACGGTCTGCATAGTTAAGACAGTTACAGAAGGAGCGAGAGAGGGAGAGTGAGCGTGAGGGAGTTAGGTTAAGTTATGCATGGGTTAAGACAGTGTTACGGGGAGAGAGAGAGAGAGGGGGAGGGGAGGACGGTTAAGTTAGGTTAGGTAGACGTCTGGACAAGATTATATATAGAGAGAAGGCGAAACAGAGACAGAGGGAGAGAGAGAGAGAGAGAGAGAGAGAGAGAGAGAGAGAGAGAGAGAGAGAGAGAGAGAGAGAGAGAGAGAGAGAGAGAGAGAGAGAGAGAGAGAGAGAGAGAGAGAGAGAGAGTTAGATTAGGTTATGCATAGTGATTAGATTACGCTAGTTAGGTTAAGTTAGTTAAAGAGAGGAAAAATTAGAAAGGGTTTGGAAGAACGATCGAGAAACGAGAGAAAGTGAACGTGATAAAGTGAACGAAAGTGAACGATCGAGACAGACAGACAGAAACAGGCAGACAGACAGAACCTTCACAGCAAAAACGAATTCTTAGGAGAGGGACGCGACTCAGCCTTTCAGAGAGCATATGAAGCTAACGTTACAGGTCATTCTAGGTCACAGCAGGCCCCCAGGCAAGGCTAGCAGGTCAGGGGAAGGACAGACTCAGTGCAGGCCAGCAGGATGTGCCCGAGGGAGAAGGCTGTGAAGGAGAAGGGGGGGGTGGGGGAAGGGAGGCAGGCTGCAGGCTATGGAATATATATAGATAGCTAGATAGATTGATAGATAGAGATGTACGAAGGGAGGATAAGGAAGGTAGGCTGCAGGCTATAGAGGATAAATGGATAGATAGATAGATAGACATAGACAAACAAACATACATACATGCATACAGACAGACACAGAGAGGAAGAGATGAGAGAGAGAAAAAAAAGAGTCCAGGTAGGCATAGATTGTTAGGGAGGAAGAAGAGGAAGAGGAGGAGGAAAAAAAAAGAGAAAGGGATGAGAGAGGGAAAAAATAGGGCAGGTAGGTGGCAGGTGAAACCCAATCAAATATTGTGTGGTTACCTGGTCAACGAAGGGGGAAGAAAGGGCAGAAGGGGAGAAAGACGAAGGGTAATAGAAAAAGAGAAAGTCAAGCTGCGGACGGAAAGGAGAAAGACGAAGGAAAATAGAAAAAGAGAAAGTCAAGCTGCGGACGGAAAGGAGAAAGACGAAGGAAAATAGAAAAAGAGAAAGTCAAGCTGCGGACGGATAGGAGAAAGACGAAGGGAAATAGAAAAAGAGAAAGTCAAGCTGCGGACGGAAAGGAGAAAGACGAAGGGAAATAGAAAAAGAGAAAGTCAAGCTGCGGACGGAAAGGAGAAAGACGAAGGGAAATAGAAAAAGAGAAAGTCAAGCTGCGGACGGAAAGGAGAAAGACGAAGGAAAATAGAAAAAGAGAAAGTCAAGCTGCGGACGGAAAGGAGAAAGACGAAGGAAAATAGAAAAAGAGAAAGTCAAGCTGCGGACGGAAAGGAGAAAGACGAAGGGAAATAGAAAAAGAGAAAGTCAAGCTGCGGACGGAAAGGAGAAAGACGAAGGAAAATAGAAAAAGAGAAAGTCAAACTGCGGACGGAAAGGAGAAAGACGAAGGGAAATAGAAAAAGAGAAAGTCAAGCTGCGGACGGAAAGGAGAAAGACGAAGGAAAATAGAAAAAGAGAAAGTCAAACTGCGGACGGAAAGGAGAAAGACGAAGGAAAATAGAAAAAGAGAAAGTCAAGCTGCGGACGGAAAGGAGAAAGACGAAGGAAAATAGAAAAAGAGAAAGTCAAACTGCGGACGGAAAGGAGAAAGACGAAGGAAAATAGAAAAAGAGAAAGTCAAGCTGCGGACGGAAAGAGAAAATAAGAAAAATATAAAAGAAAAAAAACAGGCGAAAGGTATGTGAGGAAATGGAGGAAAAAACAAAAAAAAAAGTGGATGCGACAAAATGGATGAAAAAAAATGAATAGGGAAGAAAATATATATGAAGAGTGACAAAACGAGAAGAATGAAAAATAAACGAGAGGAAAATGTAAAGAAAAAAAGGAGAACAAAGGAGAAAAGGAAAATCGAGAGCAAAGCAAAAATAAAGAAAACGAAGAAAAAAAACACGAACAAAGAAAAACGAGAACAGCAACAATAAAGAAAGAACGAAAAGAAAAAAAAGAAAGACAAATGAAAAACTAAGAAAAAATACAAAACTGGTGAAGGTAAAAAGGAGGGAGGGAGTAATGCTGAGCTACAGGTGTGAATAATTAACGGTATTATTAACGAACATGAAGAATAGAGACAAGTAACAATACAGGTAAAGATAAACAGGAGGGAGGGAGTAATATTAAGCTTCAGGTGTGACTAATCAACTGTAAATTATCGTGTCCTCACCTTGTGCACACCTCGTCGGCCAGACACAGGTGCAGGGCCACGTCGCAGGTGTCCTTGAGCTGGTCCGCGTGGCCCACCGAGGTCTTGCCGTCGTCCCCGCCTGGCGGAGGAGAGGCAGAAGAGAGGGTTAGAAGAGAGGTAGAGGAGAAAGGTAGAAGAGAAGTAGAGGTGGAGAAGCAGAGAAGTAGAGAGAAGCAAAGGAAATTGGGAGGCGGTGGCTGAGTAGTTAGCGTGTCGGCGCCGCGTCCAAAAGCTGTCATTTTTCAGTCACCGCCGAGTGACCTAAAACTACCCACATGCTGTCCTGAAGACCACCCATCAACCCGGCCTATAGATTCTAGCTCCGGGGGGCAGCATGAGCCAAGCAAGAGGGTGCCACAAAAATCACTAGCCTGCGCCACAACGGGCTGGGGCCGACTATCAGGCCCCACTAAGAAAGCCTGCCCCGGCTACTGGCGGATACATGAAAAAAAAGGAATAGAGAGATAAAGAAAAGGTAGAAGGGTAAAAGCAAGGCGGTGGCTGAGTGGTTAGCGTGACGGCGCGGCGTGCTGAAGGACCTGGGTTCGAGCCCCGCCCACCGCTACAAGCTGACAACTTTTAGTCATCGCCGAGTGGCCTAAGAAATGAGAGAGAGAGAGAGAGAGAGGAGTTAATTCAGGCTAAGGCTCTCTCTCTCTCTCTCTCTCTCTCTCTCTTGAATGCAAACGACTTGGAATTGGAAATGATGACGATTTAGGCAAAGAACTTCGTGTCTTTAGAGTTTTATTATGTTAAGCTTCCAAAAACTTCTCTCTCTCTCTCTCTCTCTCTCTCTCTCTCTCTCTCTCTCTCACACACACACACACACACACACACAAAGGTATAGATGTGACCTTCTTTTTTCCTCTTCTTTCATCTTCCCTTTTTTCTTTTTTTTCTTTTTTCTTTTCTTTGTTTCCAATACTGTTTCGTGTTTTTTTCTTTTTTTTTATTCTTTTCATCCTCTCTCTCTTTTTCTCTCGTTATCTTTTTTTCTTCTATTCTCCTTTCTTTCCATTTTATCCTCTTTTTGTTCTTTCCTCTTCTTTCCTTTCTCTCTTTTCCTCCTTTCTCATTCTTTCTCTCTCTCTCTCTCTCTCTCTCTCTCTTTTATTCCTTTTTTCCTTCCAATTTATCTTTCTTCCTTTCTTCTTCCTTCTTCTTTCCTATCCTTCATCATCCCTCTCTCTCTCTTTATATTTTTCTCATTCTTTTCACTCTTTTCTTTCTTTCTGGTTTATTTTTTTCGTTCTTTCATTTTTATATTTACTTTTTACCCCTCTCTGTCTTTCTCTTTCTTTCTTTCTCCTTTTCTTCTTTCTCCCTTTCACATCTCTTCCTTTTTTGTCTTTCTCTCCTCCCGTTCTCTATTCCTCTTTCCTCCTTTCCATTCCTCTCTCTATTCTTTCATTATTTCCTAACCTCTCCCCCCTCCTCTTTCTCTTTCCTTTCCTCTCTTGCTCTCCCTCTTCATATCTCTCCCTGTCTTGTCCTTTTTCCTCTTCTTCCTTTTCCATTCATTTCTCTCTATTCTTTCATCCTTTCCAGCCCTTCCTCTTCCCTTCCCTTCGGCCCTTCCCAGCTGTGTCCTCGCCGAAATAACAAGCAATGAATAAAACATGTTGCAGTTCGGCTCCAGACACGAAGATGAAGCTCCATTTTTCCTGATCGAGGTGCTGATGGTATAGAGCGGGCGAGGCAACGCTGGGGTCATGGTCTTCCGCCTCTCACATCAGCTATTTCCAGAGGCCGAAAAGGAGATCAGTCGGGCTCTCATGCGTGTTTTTTTAGGTTCATGGTACAGAAGAAGGGTCATACTACCACTAGGGTCATAAAACTACCCCTGGAAATGCTCGGAACTCTTACGAAAGCCTTGTCAAATATGTGTGTGATGGGGCGCCGAAATGTTTAAGAATATGACCCATGTGTTTGCTGATGATGCAGTGGGCCTTGCAGTCTCTGGTGATGGTGATGGCTGTCTAGGTCAGGTCTTTGGGATTTCGTGTTTCCTGGGCCGGGACCAAGGTACAGGTGTTTAGAGGTTTGGTGGATGAATCAGTAGAGTCTGTTCATGCGTTTAGCGAGGACTTTAATCTCTTGGAAAATGTCACATACCTTGGACCTAGCGTAGTACAGAACAAAGGAGGGTCTCAAGAGTTTTTATTTATTTTTTTTTTTTTTTAAAGTTCTGGTGAACTTTCTTGGTAGAGCCTGGTGGTCGGTCCCAGCCCATTATGGCGCAGGCAAGTGTTTATAGTGGCGCCATCTTGCATGGCTCATGCTGCCCCCCGGAGCTCATCTTTGATCCTTTTATAGAGAGAATCTAGAGAATCTGGAGTCCGGGTTGATAGGTGGTCTTCAGGTGGCTGACAGGTAATCTTAGTCCATTCGGCGATGACTGAAAATTGCCGGCTTGTTTGTAGCGGCGGGCGGGCCACGAGCCTGCGTCCTCCTGAGCGCCGCGCCCGCACGCTGACCACTCAGCCACCGCCTTCCCATTTACCTTATTC